>NW_020438961.1:0-10439 GCF_000699045.2 Agrilus planipennis
AGAGAATGCATGAATTTAATCTAAAATATTAAGTAAAATGATTTTAAATAGACTTATGTATTACCTACATGGTAGCGGCGCTAGAATTAGGATTAGGATACTACTTTTATATACGTAGGTAGCTAGCTGCTTTTACCTCAGCGCTATGAGCATGCAAAAGGGTCGCGGCGTTAAGAGTACTTCGCCAGGAGCACGACACCGTATTTAAAAAGGTAAGTACATGGCTGAAAATTATTAGAAAGCACATCTTTCGTTAAAAAGTTATAAGTACAAACGCACAGATTCAACTACAAGTCCGAAGGAAGTTTGTTATTTAATACTAGCAGTATCCTGAGTCAATTTTTAAAAACAAAATCGATCGCAATGCATTTATCATCGTAGTTACTAATATTAATTTAATTAATTACGATAACGAAATTAGATATACTAGCATTAATTAAATTTATCTAGTTAGAAAAATATAATAGTACCAATTTTCTCTTAAACGAAATTAAAGTTTAATGATTTCCTATTATTACCAATCAATCAATGCTCGATTTAGTTAATTAATTAAATTTAAATTGAGTTTAATTTGCGACAGTGTGTTTCTAAAATTGACGCAGGTTGAAGAAAGAAACAACTTTACTCATTATAAATATTCTTCACTATGTATAATAGGTTATTGCATCCTACACGTACCCTCTATGATGATCTGCAATGGGGTAAAAAAAATCATACGTCTTATGAGCAACATAGACACAAGCATAAGATTGGTATGTTATGCATCCAATAGGTACATAGGTATGAATTGTTTTGTACATTAATTATGAAAGCGATTCTTTGTCATTATTCTATATGTTTAATGAATATCGTGTCTTGTGTGAGGAGATGTGTCTCGTGTTTTTGTTACTCATTTTTTAAACTTAAAGAGGGATATTTAAAAGCGATCGTTTTTCGAAGACTTATCAATGAATTATACATAAGCCCAGAGATTGCTCAAAATATCCATCAACGTAGAAAGCTATGTACAAATGTACAATTTTAAACACTACCTTATTTTACATTAATTTCCCGACAGTCTTCTGTCGGTTTCGAATGTTGGCACAAATGTACAGGGTGTTTCAAATTTGACACTGTTGAATACCACTTTTTAGACAGAATCAATGTGTTTTGAGCTGAAATGTTCACAGATATAATATTCGGTAGTTTATGTAGATAGGTTTAGTTGCTAGCTAAAGAAAAAATACGAAATTTGAATCACCATGTAAGTACAAAAAGATATTTAAATTAGAACGATACAGGCACACACACACAAACATATTATTATGTCTGTCAACGAGAAACAGGATACCGGCATCGTTTTTCTTTTTTCCTGTTTGAGGATTTTATTTTTAGCACACCTTACGATTATTTTTAAAAAAACACAACATTCGCCCCATTTATATTTTGTTGAAAAAGTTCTTTTTTTCAAATTTTTGATTTGATTAATTAAGTAATGAATGTTGTGGTATAAAAAACGTTTTTATTTTATCATGTTTGATTGTTCCGGTAATTAAATTTCTAATCGATATAGTGTAATTATTTACGTAACATGCACTATAAATATTAAACAACGACTTTATCCTGGAGGACATATAAACAACTCCTACAGTGTCCAGTATAGAAATAGAATTTGGAAGAGTTTAACATCGAACATGTATTTTACGTAAAATTCACGTGGAATGTTTATTAATTAATTAATCATTAGTACATTATTAATAATATTATTATTACGGGCTGTAAGCTTACAGGAAATAAGACTTCTTTTGCCCAAGCCAACACAAAGCTAGGATGATTACGATACATGACTGACTAGCATTTGTAGTAATTGCTATTAGGTATTATTACATATTATATTACCCTGTCTTATAGGGATCCTCCAGGACAAAAAAGGTACATCAACAGTTTCAAAAGTACTGAGCATTTTTTTTTAAATACAAGAGAAGTAGATATATAGGTACATTAAAGAAAATAACGGATTTCATATAGGTACGCATTATTCATATTACTGATTTTTGAATTAATTGAAAAATTTGTTGTGAGTAATTTTGAGAACGAATACAGGGTGTTCCACCTAAGACGATTTCGTCAATACCTCTCTTATTATACATTTAATAAAAAAAAATGTTTTTACAAAAGTGCATACGGAAAATACTTTCGGACATACAGGGTGTTCAATTTCTTCTGGAAACTATCTAACTTCATCATTTGCAAATGAAACACCCTATATATTTAATATTTTTTGTTTCCTTATTTAATTTTAAGTAGACTTTGTTAACAGTTTCTTATACCAATCTCCAGTAGTTTTTGAGATATTCAACTGTCTTTGAAAAAAAACCTGTGGTTTGGGCAATTCATTTTAGCATAAATTACTGTATCTTTTTTGCTACCGGTAAAATGTGTACGTTATCAGAGTTGGAAATATCGAAACCATTTTTTGGCAATCTTACAAGACGAATAACTTCTGTTTTTCAAATAGAATATTAAATGGTATCGTTCGATGCGAAATTAAAAGGCAATTCTACTGATATAAGGTTTTAAATATGAAATAATCGGCTTTTTCTGGAAAACTGTTAGAGATAATTATTATTTCAAAAGCAAGTTGAATATCTCAAAAATTACTAGAGATAGGTATAAGGAACTATTAACAAAGTCGACCTAAAATTAAAGAAGGAAACAAAAAATGTAAAAATACACAGGGTATTCCATTTGAAAAAAGGAAGTTATATAGCGTGTAGAAGGAATTGAACATCCTGTATGACTGAAAGTATTTTCTGTATATGCACTATATGATTCCAGATCACTTTTATAAGAACATCATTTTTATTAAATGTATAATAACAGAGTTATGGACGAAATTGACTTACTTGTATACCCCTTTTCCAATAGAGGATCTATTGGTTATTGTTTTCTTGTTTCCTAATAAACTATACTCGAAATCCGTTACAAGAACAAAGACTTGGTCAGTGGAAATAAGCTATATTTTGTATTAACATTAACTAAAAAAATATTTGAGATAACATTACCTCATACTTCATCATAGAATTTTTTAAACTTCTACACTTAATAGAAATATAATAAAGTGGTTAAAATACTGTATTTATAGTTTTATTTGGCACACATCGGTGGGGGTTTTCACCACTCACTAAAACGAGAAAAATTAGTCGTTGTTTCACGGGATTGTAATGTCCACTGGCCAAATAAAGAAAAAGACATCCATGAACAACGTGTACAAATACTTATGTATCAACCACCATATATTATAATACAGATTATCCGTCTTTCCTTTTTTCATTATGACGGAGTGATCCTAATTAATTTTCCCTTTTTTTTTTTTGGTTTAATAAAATCACAACACAGAGTTTCCGTTGACCATCGTTTGGCCAACTGTGATGGCACATGATAATTTATTTATGTATATGTATGTATGGATAAATGTAATGTTAAAAGCTGTTTAACATTACAGTTAGGTATGAATGTAGGTGTTGAATTATGTACAATGTGGCTCGTAATGAATGTATGCTTTATTAAAAGAAAAATATGATCTTTAAAAATGAATGTTTAAAAATGTGCAAATAGATTCTAAACGTTTTTGGGTAATTCTTGAAATCCTAAAAATTTGCAATAGGTCACCATGTACATAATACGTACCTACATATGGGATAATTGGATAAAACCTGTATGTAGTATGCATCATATTTATGTACAAGAAGCAGTAGGTAATAGGAAGTAAAATTCTTTTCATACATTTTGTTATTTACCGAATGAGATCAGCTTATATATATTCATATGTAATTAAATAATATACCTGATGTCTCAGAATTTGGTTTGGAGCTAATATTTAATTATTTAGTAAGATGAAATCAAAATGTTTTATATGCTATCTTCTAAATACACGTTTAAATTTAATTGGGACAACAGCCCTTATTAAGAAACCACCTCAGCTTTTCCTTAAATTGTGCCTCCAAGCTTTTTACTGAATATAAATCTTTGATATATAAAGCTTTTTATAAAACAAAAATGTTTTTAGTTCCAGCTTTTATCTAGTAAATCATAATGGGACTCTAGATGTTGTGTTTGTCGTTATTATTGGTGGTTTAATTTAGGTCATGACTTCCCTAGATTCTGTTATATTTCTACTGTCTAAGATTTTTACTGTTGTGAAAACCATCTGATTGGTTTTCTGGTGATATATAGAGAGTGTAATAATAACAACACTTATGAAGTATGTGTCGAGGTTGCAAGACACAAAACAATAATTTTATCAATAATTGTTACTTTCTAGCATTATTTACTGAAGTGAAACTTCTATATAGACGGGGTATTACTATTTTTCTGTCACGAAAAAGCGTTACGGCCGCGTGGAGGGGGTAGACGGTATATTGCTTGGTGAGAGGCGGCAGCGGCGGAGGGAGAGAAAGGCTGGCGGCTATATTAGATGTATATAATGCGCAGCCGCGCGGAGAGCGGGGAGTCTGCTAGAGTCCCGGCGGCTTGTGCTGTGCTTAGCTGTTGTTTTGTTACCTCTGCTCTACACGTGGCTGGGCATCATTGCCTCTATTTGCGGTCTGTGTAATAACCAAATCATAATTTGCAGTAAACCTGTGAAAACGAAATGTGTGCAAGGACACAGTAGAAGTGAAACTTCAAGGGACAAGTGGAAGAACGAATCGCAATAAAATTTTTACTTCAAGTCTTATGGGCAGATTGTTAATGTACTTGTCCAATTTAAAAATCGGACAAAATTTTTACGAGCAGGCTTTCAGATTGGACAAGTACAATCTGACCTTAAAACTTGAAATAAAAGTTCCGTTGCCATTCGTTTTCCTACTTGTCTTTTGAAGTTTCACTTCTACTATGTGTCCCAGCACACATTTCGGTTTTTTATTAAGATTGTTTTACCACAGGTTTTCCCATAAACATCTAATGTTTTGAAATTAAGTTTTCTTTTTGAAAATGAATTTAATATATTAGTTAAATATACGTATGAAACATCATCGTATTCAGATAATAAATTCATTCATATCCAGTAAAAATAAACTTTGGAGTGCAATTTAAGAAAGAAGTCTGGGGTGAGCTGTTTACAGCAGTACAAAATTAAATGATTTTTATTTCAGTCTTCTACATTAATGAGAATACTGAGACATAAGCTGTGAACCAAATTTTGAGATAACTGGTATTTAGTTATGTAAGGGTGTCCTTTGCCTCATACTAGTGCACTTCGATGTCTTTAGACTTTTTGAATATAAAGTTTAAGAATTTATATTTTAAATGTAAAGTAGTACATAGTAGCAGGAGTACCTGTAGCAGTAACAGTAGTAGTAGTAATAGTACGAGTAGTAGGTAGCATGTAGTAGTAGCGAACTGAATATTGTTGATTATATTCAGTTATCTTTTTATCAAAGGCACTAACGTTACCTTGAAGAGTAACGTGCACAACCCAGTAAGATACGTAATAATTACGACTATCTATTACACCTTATTTTTTTTTCATAAATGTTTGTATGAATGTATGTAATGTATTTACTATCCTACAACTTGTTCATATTTTCTATAGTAATAATAAGCGTCGACTGAGTACAGATTTGATTATTCATTCTTATTCATTTTCATTTCCGTTTTGATTATAGTTTTATTGAATTTTTTGTGTCTTTTGTTCTCTTCTCCGATAACTCGTCATCTTTACCTATTTGGGGTTTTACGTATTATTAATTTCTAAGACCACGTGCGTATCACCTTGTCGCCTTTTGCAGCGGAAGTGCTAGGTACTGAACGAGTTGGAAGGAAGTAGGTCGGCGGTTGCTGAATCTTTGTCTTTTCTTTTTGTCGAATCGGTGTCTGGTGGCCGATGGGATTTCATGTGGGCACTTCTACTTTTTATCTTAAAAAATATCCTGTAACAATAATTAATCGAATTAGAACAATTTTAAATATTAACTGGACAATAATAAAGAATATGTTCTTCAATGGAGTTTTGGTTAATGACCGGTGTAATTAATTAGTAATTGTTGGTGAAATAAATCTGGCTATGGTTATTTTGATAGGATGATGAATATTATGAATAAAAAATTATTAATAAATTAACTATAAAATTGTTTAAAAGGCGACGAATAGACTTGAAATGTACGTCATCTCATAAGAAATTGCCCATCGTGGCATAATGGGATCCGGGACATAAGCGACACTGTGCTTTTAATTGCAGAAACTTATATAATGACGGTGGGACATAAGCGACGCCCTTTAGGTAATTAAAAGTTATTCGTTATATATATATACTATGTATATAAAATTAGTAAGATATGAAATCAGCTTCCCTTCACACTTTGTAGGCTTTAGGACCGTCAGCTAAACGCCGGTGTGCTTAAAAGCTTTCCTTAGGTGCATAATTGTCGAAATTTATTTTTTTTTTTATTTCCCGTGGATGTGCCAACATATATTTTCATTTTTTAAAATTCGCTCTTGTCGGTAGGAATAAGCACTGTAAAGCGCTAACGGTTACCTTTTATTTGTTTCACCAAAATCAATTTTGCCTTCCATTATATGCAAATAAAGTTGTCAAACTATATCACCACTGATGCACTGAAAAGCTTTAAACTGAAATTAAATTTCTGAACTAAAATTCTGCATTTATGGGGTTTGTTATTGATCAACAGCCAATTGAAGTTGTTATTGTAATGAAGTAGGTATTTTCGTATAATTACCTTTATCTTATAAGACGCTTATCTACAATTAAATTAGGTAGTCCTGCTTCCAGCTATTTTGTTTATTTAGAGACAAGCAAACACCTATGGGTGAATTGCAGTTCAATTCAAGAAAATCTAGTTGTATATCATTATATTATTTGTTTAATTTATATATTGTATATTATAAACTTTTAGAGTTTCGCTTATGTTTCACCTAATTTTTATCCGTCTACTTGAACCGCAAACGTAACCCTCATTTATGCAACACTTATGAAGTATGTGTCTTGCNGGGTGAGCTGTTTACAGCAGTACAAAATTAAATGATTTTTATTTCAGTCTTCTACATTAATGAGAATACTGAGACATAAGCTGTGAACCAAATTTTGAGATAACTGGTATTTAGTTATGTAAGGGTGTCCTTTGCCTCATACTAGTGCACTTCGATGTCTTTAGACTTTTTGAATATAAAGTTTAAGAATTTATATTTTAAATGTAAAGTAGTACATAGTAGCAGGAGTACCTGTAGCAGTAACAGTAGTAGTAGTAATAGTACGAGTAGTAGGTAGCATGTAGTAGTAGCGAACTGAATATTGTTGATTATATTCAGTTATCTTTTTATCAAAGGCACTAACGTTACCTTGAAGAGTAACGTGCACAACCCAGTAAGATACGTAATAATTACGACTATCTATTACACCTTATTTTTTTTTCATAAATGTTTGTATGAATGTATGTAATGTATTTACTATCCTACAACTTGTTCATATTTTCTATAGTAATAATAAGCGTCGACTGAGTACAGATTTGATTATTCATTCTTATTCATTTTCATTTCCGTTTTGATTATAGTTTTATTGAATTTTTTGTGTCTTTTGTTCTCTTCTCCGATAACTCGTCATCTTTACCTATTTGGGGTTTTACGTATTATTAATTTCTAAGACCACGTGCGTATCACCTTGTCGCCTTTTGCAGCGGAAGTGCTAGGTACTGAACGAGTTGGAAGGAAGTAGGTCGGCGGTTGCTGAATCTTTGTCTTTTCTTTTTGTCGAATCGGTGTCTGGTGGCCGATGGGATTTCATGTGGGCACTTCTACTTTTTATCTTAAAAAATATCCTGTAACAATAATTAATCGAATTAGAACAATTTTAAATATTAACTGGACAATAATAAAGAATATGTTCTTCAATGGAGTTTTGGTTAATGACCGGTGTAATTAATTAGTAATTGTTGGTGAAATAAATCTGGCTATGGTTATTTTGATAGGATGATGAATATTATGAATAAAAAATTATTAATAAATTAACTATAAAATTGTTTAAAAGGCGACGAATAGACTTGAAATGTACGTCATCTCATAAGAAATTGCCCATCGTGGCATAATGGGATCCGGGACATAAGCGACACTGTGCTTTTAATTGCAGAAACTTATATAATGACGGTGGGACATAAGCGACGCCCTTTAGGTAATTAAAAGTTATTCGTTATATATATATACTATGTATATAAAATTAGTAAGATATGAAATCAGCTTCCCTTCACACTTTGTAGGCTTTAGGACCGTCAGCTAAACGCCGGTGTGCTTAAAAGCTTTCCTTAGGTGCATAATTGTCGAAATTTATTTTTTTTTTTATTTCCCGTGGATGTGCCAACATATATTTTCATTTTTTAAAATTCGCTCTTGTCGGTAGGAATAAGCACTGTAAAGCGCTAACGGTTACCTTTTATTTGTTTCACCAAAATCAATTTTGCCTTCCATTATATGCAAATAAAGTTGTCAAACTATATCACCACTGATGCACTGAAAAGCTTTAAACTGAAATTAAATTTCTGAACTAAAATTCTGCATTTATGGGGTTTGTTATTGATCAACAGCCAATTGAAGTTGTTATTGTAATGAAGTAGGTATTTTCGTATAATTACCTTTATCTTATAAGACGCTTATCTACAATTAAATTAGGTAGTCCTGCTTCCAGCTATTTTGTTTATTTAGAGACAAGCAAACACCTATGGGTGAATTGCAGTTCAAGAAAATCTAGTTGTATATCATTATATTATTTGTTTAATTTATATATTGTATATTATAAACTTTTAGAGTTTCGCTTATGTTTCACCTAATTTTTATCCGTCTACTTGAACCGCAAACGTAACCCTCATTTATGTGGAAAATGTTGCTTATGTCCCAGTGTCATTTTTGGTAATGTCGTTTTTGTCCTGACACTGGCATAATGCATCTCATACGGTACGCGAATTATAGAAATCGCACTTGACTAAATTTTTATACCAATGTGAAAATTCATTTTAATTTTTTCCCACTATAAACTACCTCAAGTTAATGAGGGAAAATTGTTGCTGTTGTCACACCCTCGCCGGGAATCGAACGCGGGACCTTTGACTTTACGCACCAATGCTCTGACCACTAAGTTCGACAGATAACTTAATAAGTACGGTTTGTCGTTGTTGCTGCTGTCACCTCTCGTAGCTTAGTGGTCAGAGCATTGGTGCGTCAAGCGGAAGGTACCGGGTTCGATTCTCGGCGAGGATGTGACAACAGTAATATTTTTCTCTCTGAGGTAGTTTAGTGGGAAAAAAATTAAAGCGAATTTTCACATTGGTATTTGATGTTAAGCCCTATTAAATGTCAAAGTGTTTCATAAATTTTTATATTTAATAGCAATTAGTATGTGGTAATAACATTGGCCGATTTACTGGTAAGTTCTTTGTATTGGTTTCCATTAATAAAATATTAACCGTTTGATAGATATGGTAATGAAGCTGCGCCATATTCTGATTAAATTTCAGAAGGTAATCGAAAGGCAAAACCCGTTAGAATTCTAGCAAAGTGTGTGTTCTGCTTGACCTTGTATTACAATGTTCTGGATTCAAGGTAGATACATATCTATTTATTGGGGACCGGTCTTCAGAATCGCTGTTTATTAAACAATTCCAACAATTAACTCTAAGCTAATTCTGGAGTAAATTATCAGCGAAGAACAAGACCGAATCTCAACGACATTATAGGATGTATTACTGCTTCGAGTTTGTCTTTGGATCTTAGTTTGAAATGTATTTGAATGACGAATGAGATTAGAATAGCTTTTTAGTAGAACAGAGGTAAACGAACGAAATTATTCTAATGTAATGTTTGATAGATTAACCGAATTCTTTTTCCACCAATATACGTTTGTTGTAAACAAATTTTTAAAAAGAAATATTTAATAAGAAAAAATATTAAAAAATAAACATTCAGATGTGTATGATACTGTCATTATTTTCAGAAAAGGCCATAGGACGATAAGCATAGTGAATCGGCCCCAGAGGGTATATCTGGATTATGTTTTGAGAGTATATTGGTACTAATGAGATACGTCAATTCTGAAAATTTTACACCTCTTTCTATTTTGGTTTTTGAATAAATCCAAAGAAACAAAAAATCAGAAAATATTTTTTTTCTCAAAAACGACTTAACTAACTTTAATGAAATTTATAGACATTATAGAGGTACATAAGGGCTATACTCGGAAAAAATAACAGCTCATAATCTTTATAATAATCATTAAAAACCAGCGATTTTTTCGGAAATATTTTTTTTTCTTTACGATAATGTTCTAGAACAGTTTTAAAATTATTTTAGTTATATTTTTTTCAATGTAGAATAACCTTTCAAATCGTTAAATCGATCAAAAAGGTACGCCATACTGAAAAACAATAAAAACAGATTTTTTTATATAAAAATCGATT
>NW_020438961.1:10703-25533 GCF_000699045.2 Agrilus planipennis
TATCTTTGTCAATAACTGTAATAATATTGTCTTCATTAAATAGTATTGAGTATATTAAATAAAAAAATTAAAATTCCAATTCTGATTAAATCAATATAACGATGAATAATATTTATATTGTTATTTTAAAACGCAAAATAATATTTTAAATAAAATTATTAACATATAAATATAGTTTATAATTCATTTTTGAATATTATGATTTAAAAAAAATACATTGTTTTCAATGTTTAATGTTATTTGCACTTATAAATTAATCAAATAACCTCCTTTTCTGTTTTTTCAACGTATATAGATTGAAATAAATCAATTTTTATATAAAAAAAATTCGTTTCTATTGTTTTTCAATATGGCGTACTTTTTTGATCGATTTAACGATTTAAGAGGTTTATTCTACGTTGACATAAAAAAAGTGCATTTCAAAATTGTTCTAGAACGTTATCATAAAGAAGAAATTATTTTCGGGAAAAATCGCCTGTTATTAATGATTATTATAAATATTATGAGCAGTTATTTTTTCCGAGTAAAGCCCTTATATGTGTTTATAACGTATATAAATTTTATTCTAATCGGCTAGCGTTTCCGAGAAAATTTTTTTTTTCTGATTTTTGGCATTTTGGAATTATTCAGAAACCAAAATAGAAAGAGGTCAAAAATTTTCAGGATTAACGTATCTCATTAGTACCAATATACCCTCAAAAAAATAATCCGCATATCCCTATAGGACTTATTCACTATGCTTATCGTCTTATAGCCTTTGAATTGTTATCTTCTTTCTAATACCGTTTCTGTAGTCCAAGCGAAAATGTTTGTTCGAACCTGTGGCAGGTTCTTTACATATTTGTCGTTTCGAAGTTTGAAAATCGATAGCACGGGCAGGGCCATTTATTTTGCAAATGAGGTCGGAACTGTATCAGATAGTCCCGTGAAATATTGAAGTTGGTTAAAATAGATTCAAATATAGAACCAAGTCCGCATTATAATTTCTGAATTAACCTGCAAACAGACGTTCAATTTCCGTTAATTATTTGCTCCAGCGATTGATTTTGATTAAAATTCGTCCAATTTAATAAAATGAATTGCCACTTCAAAGGGTGAATTTATGTAAAATTACCTTTTCATAATTTCATTAGTCCTTATCGTGAAATTACTTTCGCAAGAGATAATTTGCAATAAAATTGAATTTACGTGCAAGCAGTTTTATTTAATTTGCAAAGTACAGAGTATTATAAACCAATAAAACAAAATGAACGGACTGCTGAACAAATAATTGAAATAAATTTTATCGATAATTAGATAATATACAGTATTAATAATCGGAAATATTAATTTTTCCATTTGACTTATCAAAGAGAGCATTTAAAGTTAAGTTCTGAAAATATTGTTTTATTTATATATTTAAGTTAGATTCCTGATCGTTAATTTTAAATTTTATTGTTTTTTCCAGAGTGGTGGTCAATTAATTAAACAAATTATTTGTTTTCTGTTACGTTTCGGTTTATTTAAACCATTTTCAGACTGAGTTTTTTGAACTTACAGTTCTACCAGGTTATTATACACTTGTTAGTAAAACATAATTGATAGTCAGAGAACACCTTTTTTGAGTATTACTACTTGTACACAGATCTTAAAATAAATATAAACATTCTTTCTCGTTGAAATACTGTACACTGATTCCTAATGTTTAGATAGTTTTATTTAGAGACCATAAATCATATGAAGGATTACGGCAGTGGTTTCCAACCTGTGGGGTGCTCCCTCCTAGGGGGGAGAGACTTTTGCAAGGGGGGTATGCAGCTGTTTCCAAAATATCATTTTCGAATACAAACCAAAAAAGTCGCCGCGAATTTTTCGGGTACAAATGCTAAAATATCTATCCATACTCTTGCTGGAACGAAAACATCTCGCCTTCGCGTTTGGAGCCGAGCGCCGGCGGGGCGAGGAAACAAAAGACAAGCACTCGGAACATCCCGGGTATTCTCGTGCTTACTCGCGCCAAACTTCAGTAAAGAGAAGCAACTGTTTTTTTTCTGTTGCCTGTTCTTATAATAAATAATTATTTTTTTATGTATATTTTTACATAATATTGTATATTGTTTTGTAGCACATTAAATAAATTGTAATATCACTTGAGTATTTATGAAATTAGATTGTTAGAAAAATTAAGGGGGCGCAACAATTTCTTTTTAAAGGGGGGTGCAGGTACAAAAAGGTTGGAAACCACTGGATTACGGCATTAACGTAAAATAAAACTACCTAAAATTCAGAATCAGTATAGATACAGTATTTCAACGAGAAAGAATGTTTAAATTTAAGTTAAAATCTGTGTAGTAGTACAAGTAGTAATACTTTAAAAAGGTATGTTTTTTGACTACACGGAGAAAATGAAAAACGAAAATTTACCTATACATTAAATTGATATTTACAATTTATCCCACTAGCCCATTGCTTCGTAAGCGAAAATAATAAAAAATACAATTTGGACCCGAATTTGTAAAAATAAAATCCCAGCAAAAATAAATTTACTAGGTATTTTAGTTGTTATCACAAATTTAATTGTAATAATTAAAAAACTTGAAATCATTTTTAAAGAAACATGTAAAAATTGAGAATATTACATGTTACCTAATAAATTCTATTATATATACGGCAAATTCAGTCCTTTTCTATAATTTTTGTGTTGTCATAAAAATTTAGTTTTCTCCACGTATCAATTATAATTTAATGACAAGTGTATAGCAACCTAGTAGAAGTACAAGTTAAAATTTTTTTTTCAGTCTGAAGATGGTTTAAATAAACCGAAATGTAACAAAAAACAATTTGTTTAATTAATTAATCGCCACCCTGGAGAAACAATGAAATTTATTTACCTAAGATGTGAAGGGCTAGTAAGCATATTAGAAACAGAAACAGAAGTTAAGAAAAGTAGATGCAGATCTAGATTAGATTACTTTTCACAAATACTTAACGATGCGGAATGCTAGATAAGTAGAGTTGTCAAAATCGCGACCGAAAATTCCAAAGTCCGGTTTCTTGTTGTAAATCCTTTCCGATTTTTTTTAGTTGTCATTAAATATAAGAGAATCTGTGATCGCACAGCAAAATGACCTATTTAAAAAGTAAAAGTAGCTTATTTGATTATCTACAAAATAAAAAAAAGTTTCGCTACGACCAATAGCTACTTTTCAAAATACAAAAATATACGAAAATCGGCTTTGTTGTTTTATTTAAATAACTTTCGTTTCAACTATACTAGGATGTTTAGATTGAATAATAATACCGTTTAAATCGTGTAGAAGTACTATTCACCGGATAGTTATTGAGCAATTCAATTAGCAACTTAAAAATCGCATAGTTTTAATTTGCATTAAAAAATTATTTATGGATCGTACATGTGTATTGATTTTACATGCTTGGATAATTGAATATAATAATAGTTAATTGTTAAAATTATCATTTTTTAATAATAAACGGTTATTTCGCCGACGGGGAAATCGGGAGAGTTCTGATCAAATTTACACATGGTACAGAAACCATAATAGGTTAATGGATTTTTAATGTGTCAAAGTGTATGTTTGAAGCGCGGCGCTGTACGGGTGCGAAACATGGACGGTGGGCGCGGCGGAAAAGAAAAGGTTAGAAGCGTTCCAAATATGGTGTTACTGGTGAATAAAGAAGATACCGTGGATAGAGAAGGTTAGAAATGAAGAGGTATTAGAAAGAATTGGAGAACAGAGGATTCTATGGAAGTCAATAAAAAATAGGCGAGATAGGTTAGTAGGACGCCTTCTCAGGCATAAAGGTCTAGTCAGAGACATATTAGAGGCAGAAACGAAGTTACGAGGGGTCGAGGTAGTCTTAGATTAGATTACTGTTCGCAAATAGTTAATGATGTAGGATGTTCTAGTTCTAGGAAATTGCGAAAATTAGCTTTGGATAGGAAGGAGTGGAGGTGCGTGTCCAACCAGTCTTAAAACTGAAGGTCTTAGATGACCATGAAACATGTTAAGAGTCGAACTTGAATTCATAACGATCGAAGCACTATTTTAAGAAATTTTTTGGATGTGAACAAAACTATGGAGATTACGGATAAGAATAAGGAGTCCGATCTCAATATGTATATTTAAGTGGTGCTGAAATTTAATAAAACAGTAGAGAGCGCTGCAATCGCTGTGAATTCAAATTGACAACCGATTCATCATCATCATAAGGTCGTCAGTCCTAAGACTGGTTGGACACGTACCTCCACTCTTTCCTATCTTGAACCAAACTTCGCATTTCCCTAAAACTAGAACAACCTACATCTTTAAGTATTTGCGAATAGTAATCTAACCGAGGTCTACCTCTACCCCTCGTAACTCCTGCTTCTGCTTCTAATATGTCTCTGACTAGACCTTCATGCCTGTGAAGGTGTCCTACCAGCCTATCTCGCCTATTTTTTATTGACTTCCATAAAGTCCTCTGTTCTCCTATTCTTTCTAATACCTCTTCATTTCTAACCTTTTCTACCCACGTTATCCTCATCATTCGCCTATAACACCACATTTCGAACGCTTCTAACCTTTGACAACCGATTAATATGATAAATAAAGTAAAAAACAAATAATTGTAACACCAGTAGATGCGTTGAAAATATTTTTTTGTCTCTGTAATGCGTCATAGGTCACGTTCAACAGTTTTTGTTTTGTATCAAGTGTACGTATTTTATTAACTATGAAACCAGACATATCTATTTCTAAAAGTTTCTTGAGGCTGTACAGTAAAAAGATGGCGTAGATATATAGACTGCCTTTAAGAAAAATAGTCATGCTTCAGTAAGCTAGTGTCTATAATGAAAAAGATCGTCCATGGCTAAAATAGTTGCTAGGTATCTTTCTTTTTAAACACCTTTCGACACCGGACGTTATACGGCAGATTACGATTTAATCACATGTATTAAATTACATTTAAAGAACGTCTGCATATTGGCTATTTATGCTACATAAAATACACATTTGTTTGTTTTTGTAGCTAATCCAACTTTTACTGATAATTTTTATTTAAATTTTGTACCTCTTCATTGTATGTCATGGACGAATCCTTTTTGCTAAGAGAAAAGTTCAAGTATAGGTAAAAAGAGTCCAAGTACCTAAATAAAAACGAAAAGCTGAAGCTTTAATCCCATTACAGTTGCTTTATCCTACCAGTAAAAATTTCATCCTTCTTTTTTTGCGTACAACGCTATAAAAATAGGGATTTGGAGTGCGGCAACTTTACCCTAATGATTTATGTATTTTACTCTTTTTTTGCTGTCTTTAATGCGAAAGGATTATACAAGCTCGATTATTGCAACTTGTGCTATTATTATTAATGTTTTCATTTATTTATGTTACGTATTCTTATATTTAAAATAAAAACTTAGTAATTGTAGAGAAAGTATTAAAAATATAAAATTTGACAGAAATTTGCATTTCGAGTTTTTATTTTTACAGTGAAAATATTCCATCCAGCATATGTACGTAGACACAGTTAATTATTCCTTTTTAAATAATGTACGGTATACTTTTAGGATTTTAAAATTGTATATGCTGCTGGGAAAATATATAATTTACATATTCTTTGGAATATCTACCAGAATACCGGCAGGAGATTAGGTGAAGTATAAAAAGAAAGACAACTTAATTAAATAAATAACTACAGCGGAAATAAAACTCGAACTAGAACAACTTGATAATGGTTAGGTAGTTTGTATAATAATAAGAAATTAACGCCTTTTTCCATAAATATACGTGTTACCGGAAATGTAGGAAATCTAGGAATTGTATACAATTATACATTATATATGAAAAGTATACATATATTCCGAGGCTATTTCAAAGATTTTTAAACACATACATATCCTCCGAAATGTATACATTTCCTAGGAATTGTATGAGATTCCGATATTGCACTAGGAAAAGTATAAAACTAATGTTTTCTGTGAACAAAACACTGCCTGGAGTTGCCTGTAACGAACGTTGTATTGAAGCGCGCTCACGGCTCAAGCGATCCCCACTACGAACTCGACTACGTGACCGAGTAGAGGGGGGACACCCTGTTGTGGATTGTACCTGCTAGCTACGAAATTTATTCTTCGAACACGATAACTACAGGTTTTTCCGTGACCGGCTACCTGAACTACCCCGTGCTACAACCAAACTTACCTACAATAGCAACTTTTATCTTCTATTTTTAATTCCCTTGTGTATTTATATTTTACTTTACTCTTGTCTTTTTTATTCCCGCTGTTTGGTTGTAGTTTCCTACTTAATCCCTTCTTTTTCTCTATTTTTTTGACTTCCTTACTTCATCGTGCAATCATCTTTTCTGTCTCTTTTTTTTTCTATTTTTATTCATTTTTATCGTAGAACCACCGCTCTTCTTTCTAACACTATATTCTCATGCATGCCCTGTCGTTTCCTATAGTTAGTTTTTTTATTTTTTCCCGCGAAGTTAACGATAAACGCGAATTCGTTTTTATCATTACCTTTCGCCCTTCTCTTATCACCCCACCATCATCCCACTCTCAACCCCTCTTTTTCCCAACCCTTGCGTGGTACTGGGGTTTGTATAAATAACCCTCATTCCTCAGTACCAGCATCCTTCGATCGACCTTCACAGCGAGCGAATCTTCTCAGCATACAGCAGCAGCCTACCAGTCTTCTACCCTCGACTATTCTCCAGCTGATCTTCGAGCAGACCAGACCAGTAGCAGCCTTCAACGGACNCGCTCTTCTTTCTAACACTATATTTTCATGCATGTCCTGTCGTTTCCTATAGTTATTTTTTTATTTTTTTCCCGCGAAATTAACGATAAAAGCGAATTCGTTTTTATCGTTACCTTTCGCCCTTCTCTTATCACCCCATCATTACCCCACTCTCAACCCCTCTTTTCCCAACCCTTGCGTGGTACTGGGGTTTGTATAAACAACCGTGCATCCCTCAGTACCAACAGCTCCAATATTCCACCGACCCACGGCAAGGAAGAAGGAGTTCCATCACCAGCCACCCCCGTTTTCTTTGCTTTCACCTAGCCGTTAGCCTCCGAGTGCCAGTTTGTAGAGTAAGTGTTTCAATCGGCGTTTTTTGGTCTTGCTCAGACTTTTTGTTTGTATATATATATTTTCTTGCCTGTATTTGTATTTTTCACTGTATATATTTTGTTTCATGTTTGTTCTTACTTATTTGTTATTCTAGTTGTAGTGTTAGGATATAAGTTAGGATTAGTGTGTGAATAAACTGTTTAAAAAGAAAGCAGACTTATCAACCCGTTGCACGATTTCGTTACATAGCAACTCGCATGAAACGAACTTACTCTACCGTGCGTAAAGAAGTTTCACTTCAAAAATCTTCGAAATAATATTTTATACATTTCCTTAATAGCCTCATAATTGTATACATTTTATACATTTCATACATTTCCGGTAGCACATACCCAGTACCCTTTACAGACTGGTAAACAGAAATCAACTAGACTTGCTTAACTCCTTCAAACTTTGTTTATATTATAATAATTATCCGTTTAATTATGTCTCTAAGACAAAAAGTGCAGCTCTAATAAAAAATTTAGTTTTGGGATTAAACCTTCGGGAAATATGAGAAAAAAAAAATAAGAAGTATACCTCGTTCCGCTCATCGGATGTTGCAGTTAAAGGGTGTGAAATGATAGTGTTAACTGGCAAGCAACATCTAAGCAGAACACCGATCAATTTACCTTAGCTATGATATGATGAATCGTGTACAACACTTACTTCCCGCAAATCTTACAAGGATAATCTTCTGGAGAGTCTATGTGACACACCGTCGTCACTGACGAGCGTCGTTCTATAAGCGAAAACGTCGGTGAATTACGGGCTGTACCACCATGTATCCGGATGTGACCGTTTAAGGCCGCCTTTGAATTAAAACTCTGAAATAATTATTAAAAGCAATATAAGGTACAAGAAATGTGAAGTACTTTGTTTAAAACCTAATTATACAGTGAATTTCATTTAAATTAGGTATAAAGATAGCGGTTGTAACCATTGGTGAAGCGGAGGGGGGACAATACCAATATTTTTGTGTTGATAAAAATTTGAAAAAAGCTGTTTTGTATGTAACCGTAGAAACTGCAAATTTTTATAGCAAATATAACAAAAGCTAAAGGTCGAATAGACGGACCCTAATACTTACTTTATGATAGGTACAAAGGCCGTTATTATAGTCGATTCCCATAGCACAAAAATGTATGTCGTAGAATAGCTACGATTATAAAAGCTGAAATTGTTACAATCGCAGAAAAACCAGAAACATGAGTGTCTGGTGTACTACAGATTTCACCTGTGTGTATATTTTAAACAAGACACTTATATTCTACGGACATTTAGCACTACATATGATAAATTTCATAAATGCCATCAGCAAAATGATGCAGAATCCTGAGTTATTGAAACTCATTGCAAAGGTATGGAAATAATACGACAATAAAAATACTGAAGATGCGCTACAATCTATTTGAAGAACCGAATTCTTTACAATTCTCGATAAGTCCTGAGATGAATCCTCAAAATCCTCTTGCTATTCTGACGTTTGTTTCTAAGTAAATTAACACGTTTTGAATTGAAATTTACAAATCTTGTATCGTATGGAAAAGAGCAGAAAATCATGGACTAAACTAAAAATGTAAGTTCTTTGTACATCTTTTCGCTGCAATCATGATCTTACATTATTGTAAAAATAGGCAGGGCGGCAAATTTAGGCTTCGCCCAGGGTGACAGAAATTCACGCTTCGCCACTGGTTGTACCGTTCTTTCGGTTATAGCGACATTAATCTTTGTCCTTTGAATTTTCAACGTTCTTTTATAACACAGACAGTTCCGACAGAATTCGACCAATCGAAATATAACGTTTTATCGTTGTTCCATCACTCCAAGTTTTTATTTGTTTTTAACGTTGTGAAAAGTGGCAACATTGTTGATAATACATTTAAGTGCGGTTATCAGTCAAAAGAGAGCACAAGAAGTCACGAAAAAAGTATAACAAAAATACCAGTATGCAAAGGAAGGAAAACTAGGGAAAAAGGAGACGAAAAATTAGAAGAAGTGACCCATTTTAGGTATCTAGGAAGTCAGATAAGTCAGAAAGGAAGGAGTAGTAGGGATATAAAGTAGAGGATAGCACAGGGTCGGGTCGCCTTCAATAAAAAGAAGTCACTTTTATGCTCGTGAACGGTTAATTTTGAAATTCGAAAAAGATTGTTAAAGGTGAATGTGTGGAGCACGGCGCTGTACGGGTGCGAAACATGGGCAGTGGGCGCGGAGGAAAAAAAGGTTAGAAGCGTTCGAAATGTGACGTTACAGGCGAATGGTGAGGTTACCGTGCATAGAGAAGGTTAGAAATGAAGAGATATTAGAAAACGTAAGAGAGCAGAGGACTCTATGGAAGTCAATAAGAAATAGGCGAGTTAGGTTAGTAGGACACCTTCTCAGGCATGAAGGTTTAGTTAGAGACATATTAGTGGCAGAAACGGATGTTACGAGGGGTAGAGGTAGACCTAGATTAGATTACTGTTCATAAATAGTTAAGGAGATGGGTTGTTCTAGTTTTAGGGAAATGAGAAGATTAGCTCAGGATAGGAAAGAGTGGAAGTACGTGTCCAACCAGTCTTAGGACTGACGACCTTATGATGATGATAATGTTCAAAACCAAAACCGAGTATGGTTGAAGAGTTATAGACATAACAATATTATGGAACTGTCTATCTATTAACTCATAATGAATAAGAAATTCATTTTTGTCTATAATCTTTGGGAGCGATGCGACGTTGATGAAGTTAAATTTTGATAGTCATAATCAGAAAATTCACCTAAAACTGATTATTTTTATTAATCAAAAATTACTTGTTTGAGAATNACGTTTAATGTACCACTCAGTTTGAAGAACCCTAGTATCGTAGTAATCTCAATTATATTATGGAACTGTATCTATTAACTCATAATGAATAAGAAATTCATTGTTGTCTATAATCTTTGAGAGCGATGCGACGTTGATGAAGTTAAATTTTGATAGTCATAATCAGAAAATTCACCTAAAACTGATTATTTTTATTAATCAAAAATTACTTGTTTGAGAATATTAGGCGCTCGATAGGGTTGAGATGCGGTTATTATGTCGGTCGTTGTATAACCTAGACGTCGCATCGTATGTGCGTTTTGGACTATTCTCCTGTCTGAACAGGTATAAGTACAAGCATATCTCCTACTTTACTCCTATTAGTCCACTCCATTGAAAAAAATCCGAGCAGAAATTTCTTAGTGAAATCCCTAATACGATCTACGCCGCATCAGGTTTTACTAGGGCGTACCCTATTAGGACACTGAAATGTTCTGATTCGGTATTGGTATCTATCTGCTAGGTTGTCTGATCAGGTTCTAATTTGAATTTCCCTATTCCTGATTTCAACTTATCTGGTCCTGATGTGGTATGCCTGACTTTGTCCTAATTTCCTTTTGCAGTCTTGAACCATCCAATTCAAATATCATCATGCAAAATTAAAGTTTTTTCAGAAACCAACGGGTACTTGGATGAAAGTCTGCTGCACAGTTTTACTTTACAAATCTTCGTTAAACAATTCTAATGTATTTGGATAAGAGAAATTATCTAAAAATGGTAGCCGTACTGTTTCCTTCCACGCTATTTTACCTATACAAATTGGTTTATATTTTGGCATATTTATTTCTTTAAAAAAGTAGCCAGTTAGCTCAATTTGTCTGCAAATATTCTTTTTTAAACTTAATTTTATTGTAAAGAACCTTACATTTGTCGCACTAATATGTTTGGATAATTTGATAGCTTTTGTGGCGCTTGGAAACAAATTCTTCTCGCCTTCCACCTGTAACGGCTACCTGGTATAGTTTCTTAAACTGAAAGGTTTTTGACTTCCGGGGCTATCGGTTTAAATTTTAAACATATTTTTATATACCATTGACTTGTCACTTTCGATATTCGGAGGAGGCGACCTGATCTTCGAGTTTTATTATTGTTTTTTTTTACATTGTTTTAATGTTTGCGATAAATGGGACCCCACGAACTCAAAAAAAGGCGAGAATTCAGCGTTAATAGTAAGTTAGTTAAGGCCATTTTAAAGTATTACACGTAAATACTTCGTATAAAGATTCTATTTTGTAAATATTAAAAGATAACCAGTCTTTAAAACTCATATCATATACAGATTAAAAAAAGGTTATATATGCATCCTTGTCATTTGTAGCGAGTATCAGCTTTGAAGCAAACTGATTTTCGTATGCGAGTGGATTTATATCTGTGGTTTCGGTAAAAAAATGATTCAGACGCCAATTTTTCTCCGGATCTAACTCTGCAGGATTTATTTGTATGAGATTGTATTAAACGTCAGTGCACAATGCTGATGATGTGAGAGACAGTAAGATGGTCGCTGCAAATGAAATTCGCCAAATGCCTGACTTTTTTCCCGAGTGAGAAATTTTGGTAGACGTCTTGAAGCTTGTCTTCTAGCTCGCGGTTTTAATTTTGAACAATTTTTGTAGTGTACGTATGTGATTCCCGATAAGTAGACGGTAACGATAAGTTGCTGTTTGTTGTTTGTTTCATTCATGCATTGGACAAGCGGTATTATTTAGTTTATATTCCATCCATGTGGAGCTGCTCAGTCCTTCTCGCAATCTGTACTTATTGTTAGAAATTTACTTGTGCTACGTTGATGTTTTCAAACCACGCTCAGGACTGCCTGCGGATTGTAATTTATTGTGGTTTTCTTACCTATTTTTTTGCTCGCTTGACCAATTGCTGTACTCTACTTCTAAATTACTTTTAGTTGACACCTTCAAAAGCTCCACACTTATTTCAGTTACATCCTTTATGATCGCCATGACGTGGGAAAGGATTTAGTTTAAGTTCAAACGAGAAGGTTGTCAATTCGATTGTATCCCTTTGTGTAAATATTCTTTGAAATTTGGAAAAATAAAATTTTTCCGTAAAAACAGATATACACGAGATAAATAAAGTAACCCTATATAAATATACAGGGTTCTTCAAACTAAGTGGTACATTAAACGTTTTTGGGAAACTATGCGTATAAAAGATCTGAAAATTTGGCAGTTTATCGAGGACTAAAATAATTTCCCCTGTCGCCCGTTTTCAATTATGCCGGAAGTTAATGCCAACATTGTTATTTTAAATGGAATGGTATATTTTTTACGACTAATTACAATGAATGACTACGATGAGTAGTTTTTGTCATAATTTAATTTAAAGAAAAAAATCGCTACCGCAACACAAATTATAAAACATCATAACTTCCATAAAAAATGGTTTAGAATGTGTAAATTTATACAAGATAGAGTCGTGTCTTATTGCTAATTTTAAATCGAAAATTGAGCTTCATAATTTATACTGGGCGTCCAAAAAAAAAATCCAAAGTTTAGAAATTTCAAACACGAATACCTTTTTTTCAATTTCGTAACATAGAAAAACGAAAGATAAGATTCTCATTAACATTTGCGGTAGCTGTTAATTGTCCAGTTAGTTAAAATATTTATTTTAGATAATTCAAATTATTCAAAAATTTTCAAATAAAGCAACATAAAACATCTACATGGATCGAAGAAGGATAATAAGGGGAATTGAACGACAAAATAAAATATGGTAGGTGCCATTTGACAAAGCGAAGTTATTTGTGTTTGAAGTTTATAAACTTTGCTTTCTTTATCTGAACGCCCAGTANACATTTGCGGTAGCTGTTAATTGTCCAGTTAGTTAAAATATTTATTTTAGATAATTCAAATTATTCAAAAATTTTCAAATAAAGCAACATAAAACATCTACATGGATCGAAGAAGGATAATAAGGGGAATTGAACGACAAAATAAAATATGGTAGGTGCCATTTGACAAAGCGAAGTTATTTGTGTTTGAAGTTTATAAACTTTGCTTTCTTTATCTGAACGCCCAGTATAAACAATGATGCTTAATTTTGGTTTAAAATTAGCCATACGACACGACTATAACTGTTAAAAATTTCAACATGAAATTATCTTTAAGGAACATACATACAATTTAGACATCTTTTAGAAGTGAGTTAGTTTAATATGAAATATTATTCTGAAAATTCATTTCTGAATTTTTTACCCACTACACACTACCTCAAATTAATGAGGGAAAAATTGTTGCTGTTGTCACATCCCCGCCGGGAATCGAACGCGGGACCTTTGGCTTTACACACCAATGTTCTGACCACTAAACGACGAGATGTGGGGATGTGACAACAGCCACAATTTTTCCTTCATTAATTTGAGGTAGTGTGTAGTGGGTAAAAAATTCAGAAATGAATTTTCAGAATAATATTTCATATCTTTAAGGAAGTTATGTTTTTTATAATTTAGGTTGCGGTAAAACTCTAAAAAAAACTATCCATCGTAGACATACAAATTGGTTATCAAAGTTACTTGAAAATTTTGTGTTTCATACGAATTTGTCGTAAAAATTATACCATTCTATTTTAAATAACAATGTTGCCATCATTTTAATTGGAAGGACCATTTTCAATAACTCCTACTGCCAAATTTTTAGATCTCTTACACTCTTAGTTTCCCAAAAACGTTTAATGTACCACTCAGTTTGAAGAACCCTAGTATCGTAGTAATCTCAATTATATTATGGAACTGTATCTATTAACTCATAATGAATAAGAAATTCATTTTTGTCTATAATCTTTGGGAGCGATGCGACGTTGATGAAGTTAAATTTTGATAGTCATAATCGGAAAATTCGCCTAAAACTGATTATTTTTATTAATCAAAAATTACTTGTTTGAGTATCGTAGTAATCTCGATTATATTATTTATTCGTTTATTGATTATGCGCCAAAAGAATATGGTAATATAAAATTTAGATTTCCTTAATTCCAAACTAAACAATAATATAACATCAGAAATTTACTGTTACTGAAATTTCATTTTTCAATCTTGGTCACTAGATCAGATGATTCCTCTTTCTCAAATGTAGGCATGTTTACTTCCATATCCTGAATTTATATGTTACTCTTACTCTCACATGACGTTTTCTAATACACTTCCGGTTTTGGTGGCATGTGCACAATAGCATTGTTTTTCTGACACTCACGTTCAAACAGTTCTGTGTGGGCTATGTTTATATCGTATTTAGAAGTATTCGGAAATGGAATTACCACATATAGAGGCCTTTTTGATGTAAAACTCTCTGTTTTACAACTTTAAATTAAGAAATTTTCTAATAGTTTTTATCGTTTCTGAAAAAATCTTATTGGAACGAAGTTCGACAGCAGAGGGCTAACCAGCACAATTTAGTGTTACTAGATGAATTTCTTTTTATTCCCAAATTTTTTTTTTATTTTCAAAGCCCAACAAGAATTCATTTGGTTCAAAAATTATAAATTATAGTAAATGAAATAAAAATCCTCATTTTGTTCCTAATCTGCGATTTGTTGCATGGCTCCATATTTTGTATAACATTTTGTATAACTGTTCTCGATTGGACCTATATGTAACTGTGCTGCTGTTTAAACGAAACCTTTTTTTATTTATTTTTGAGCACTGTATAATAAAGCAAATGTAGGTGATATAATAGATCTTACATTAAAGTAGGGAATAAGTTCTGTTTGAAAAGTTTTTGACGTGACAACGTCTTATAATTCGATGGAGCCGGCTGCACGCACGAAAAAACATGACTCATGCGGCGTTACCTCGCTCTGAGGCGTTCCATTTAAGGCTTGAAGTGCAAGCGAGAGCGCGGAACGAGCGACAAAGAGGCACAATCGGCCT
>NW_020438961.1:25824-44496 GCF_000699045.2 Agrilus planipennis
ATACATACATACATACATACATACATACATACATACATACATACATACATATATATATACATACATACATACATATATACATACATACATACTTACATACATATAGTAGATGCTTTCAGATTAAATTAATTTTTGATTGAGTTGAACATAAAAATTAGTGCACAATATATATTTTATTTGCAAATAATACCATACCAAAACGACAAATTCTGAAGTAGGTAGTGGGTCTAAGTAAGTATAGGAAGAGCGCTTAATAAAACTGGAAGAATAGAGGTATCCAATTATGGTGAGTATACAGGGTAATCTATTTTGCTCTACCGTGAAAATTTTAAAACGGACTGATTCTCTATATTGTTATAAAAAGATCGAAAATATATTAGGTAATTTGAAAGAACACATTTTTAAGGTATTCCTATAGATTACAGCCGAGGTATTAAAAAAGATGTCGGAAATGATTTTTATAGAAATGACCTTAAATCTTAAATGACTAGGTATTGATCTCAACAACTTTATGTAGCGTAACAGCCAACATTTACAGCACTCGTCAGTCAGTCTTTACGTCTTTTATATTAAATTTCTTTTTATTTTAAGACAATCAATACATTGTACATGAACGCATTGCAAGCGCAAAGCTCGATAATGGCTGGACCAATTTCGATATTTTTTTTTTAAATTTTCCTTGAAGTCTGAGGAAGAAAAACTTAAAAACCAAATTCAAACTGTTTCTAGATGTCAATTCTAGGGAATTGCTCAACCGATTTGCCTGATTTATTTTTGTTGTATTTGTAATTGACAGAATAAGGTTTGTGTGAAAGAAAATTTTTGGAAATATATTTTCATATTTTTTATCGTTATAATAATAGAAGAGGATTTATGCGACATTTAATTTTTGCGGTTTGAAAAAATGAGTTGAGTGTTATATTCGATGAAAATTTTCGTTTCTTAATATTTATAAGAAATTATTTGTAGTCAAACTTTGGTATTCTTATCATTTAACATGTAACAGAAAATAGTAATGAAAATAAGAAACTTTTTCTCAATTAATTATAGTTGTGAAAATACTAGGTTGTGCATAATGTAATATATTATCCTTAAACATGGAACTGCAAAACCCAAAGCCAAATTAATAGTCTGTGCAATGCTAACAAATATTATAAATGCCTGAGTGAGTGAGACGCTTTCAAGCCTTTAACTTTTCATTCGATCATTTTGTACGCATATGGCAGGGGTGCAGAAAAGGATATAGGGTACCGTTTATCCTAAAAAAAATACTGTTCCGAGGAACAGAAAAATTTATTTTCATCTCGATAAAGAAAGGCAGTATTTACTGTCATTCTACGCAATGTGTATGTTTAACCTACAAAATTAGAAACTTTAGTTTTATCTTGATGATCTTGGTGACTTAAGAACATATTTATCAGATTATTGTACATTTTTTTTATCTTTGACACGTATTCAGGATATCAACGCGAGCGAAGCCGGAGGGTAAAAACTAGTACCTAATATATCTGTTACCGAAAATGTATGAAATTCCTACGAAATGTATATAAATAATAATAACAATAATAATAAAATCACCTGGAAATATGTGAAATAAATTATATTAGGCACATGTTCTAAATAGCAATCGGAAATGTATTACAGGTAATACTAAATAGGCAATAATACAACAGGCTGTATGGAAATGTACCTATATCCATTGGTGACGTCATTGTTTGGTTAGGGAGATTTATGACAGACGGAGGCGGGCTGATATGTTAGATGCTAGAATAATGTGACGAAGTTATCTTTGTTTTAGCAGACACGGTGACTTTGAATTTTTAGTATGTTGTAGAGGTGATAAAGAAACTCTAGTCTGTCATAAATCTACCTAATAACCATACAATAACGTCACTAATGCATATACATCTCCAAACCTAACCTAACTAAACAATAATGTCACCAATGCGTATACATCAGGCGATGTAGTAGAATATCGGAATTTCATACAATTCCTAGGAAATGTATACATTTTCCGGGATATGTGTGTGTTAAAAAATCTTTGAAACAATACTTTATAGATTTCCTTAATAGCCTCCGAATTGTATAGATTTCCTAGGAATTGTATGCAATTCCTAGATTTCATATATTTCCGGTAACATATCTATTATATTAGGTTCAATATTTAAGCTGTTTTACAAGAATTGAAATTCTGAATTCGCTTGTAATAAATCGGTTACAACAACTTAATAATAGTAGTTTTTGCGTTGCCGTTACAATTGAAATCCACTGTATACATATACCCTCGTATATTGAGGCCATAAGGTTTTTTTATTATAAAGGAGAAATAAGAGTTGACTTACAGCTGAACAGTCCGAATATTCGCAGATAAAGTTCTTGTGGTCAGGGAAAGCTATCGGCGACTCGGTATCGGCAATCTGAAAGAGAATAAAGTTAGAGAGAGGGTGACCATAAAGGATACGTCCTGTCATAAACCTTTTCAAGTCGTAAATAAATACTTACCCCTAGCAGTTTAACGTCCGGGTATGGCTTCTCTTCAAAGTCCGACTCGTGGTTGGTGTGATTGAAATTTCGCTTCTCTCTTGTTTGTTTAATTTTTTTGTATTCATCCAGACAAACTTTCTTCCAAACATAATAAAACTGGACGCACTGCTTTGTCGATTTCGAACCGATCTGTCGACAATAGAAATATAAGGAATTATTATTTATTTGTTTTGGTAAAACTAATAACATTATTTATAATTTAACTGTTTTTGTATGTTAAAAACCGAAAGATGTGTTTTAAAAGTGTAATGGATGTTATTATACAGGGTGTAACAGAAATAAGTGCCGTGCTGTGGAGGTTGTAAGATAGATGATATTAATAATCGTACCGTAGGATCAGCAGCGTGGTTAAGGACGAAAAAATTTTCTAAGAAAATCACAATAATTTACAATCCTAAGCCGGTTCTGTGCATGGATTGACAACATAGGTGTCTGTCGAATAACCGAATAGTGTGATATCTATCAAAAAAAATAGACATGAACAGTATTATTCTATCGAAACTACTGATACAAATCCATTCGTGGCTGGAGATCATTTTCAAGTAAGGCTTATACTCGCTGCAAATGTTAAGGATACAGCAACTGTTTCTTTAAAATTTGCTACACTGAGAGAAGCCAACGTTATCTGCTATTTCGCGTGCACTATTGTGGGGAACTGTGTTCGAACCCGTAAATACGTATATGTCACATTGTAACATAAACTGTTTTAGAGTGACTGACCTACACTAATAATAATTGATGTTGTATTACTGAATTAGTTAAGTTAAACCGTTAAAAGAGGTTGGCAGTTAACATAAGCACGCTGAATCACACTTAATCTAATCTAACAAATAAATAATACATGACAAAAAAAAAAAAAAACAAATACTACGCTGATGCTAGTAATCACCAGCTGATTGAGTGTAGCGTTGCGGCCCGTATTTATAAAACAGGGCTGGAATTAACTTTATCTGTACTTTCAACTGCATTTTTCTTCAAAACGGTAAACATTCGGACATACAAACATGTACAAAATTTTCATATTCAATAGTGCTCTGTCATCTTTTGCAAGCCTGGCACTTATTTCTGTTACACCCTGTATAGGACAGGAGAGTAAAAGCAAGCAGTAACAGCATCAACGACATCGGTGGAGTTAAGCTGATCAGACTCCTGGTGGTATAAACGCTTGCGGCAAAGTTAAGGTAATTGGAACATCGGTCGCAGAGTCATACACGTGGTGTTGCTTACTAAGAGTAATTTTAGTTGAAAAGTCTTTCAAAGAGGATAACATGTGGAGATTAAGATCGGAGGGAAATAAGAGAAATTTGAAGTTACATAAAAATTTCATTTTGCGATGCGATAAAATGGAATTGCGGAAATAGAGTCCTCACTATACAAATATACACATGGAAAACGAAAACGAGTTTATCGTCTTCAAACACACACTACACAAAAAAGTATAAACGATAAAAGGATTGCGACTTACGTGTTTGGATATTAAAAAGAAATCCTTGTCGTATTTGATTAGGCCTTGGTGGAAAGCTTCTACTTCTTCTGGTGACCACTTATCGCTGTCATTGTATTGATAATGTAAAAGGGGATGGTCCGAAGGGAGCGTTGGTGACGACTGCATGAGCCGTAACATAGCTTCCTATAAAAACGGAATGAAGACATGGAGCATTAATAGTTGAAATACAATTTTTATAATCAACTTACGTGAATATTGCCCCCACATAGGTTTAGAAGATGTAGTGCATATTCCTTATTTTGCCCACCACCTGGTACGGCAGCACAGCACGCAAAGTCCAAATACATGTCGACTAAAAGAAAGGACGATATTAAACTTGTAATTGAATATGACATATGCATTTATTTTAATTTAGGGGGTTCTTACTTTCATTTTCAGTAAGGTTATCGTTTTTCGGGGCCCAGACCAGATTTTCCTTGCACTGTTCTCTTTCAACAAAATATCGGTGCTGAAGGCTAGGTATACTGCTTTGAAATTTAGAACCCATATTAATGTGAGGAGTTGAATCTGATTCTGGTATAGATTCTGTATTCCAACAATTTGGGTAGTCATCACTAATTTCTGGAATAGTTAAAAAAATAGACGGGCTACATACTTTTTAATGTTTTCGTATTTTTTTATACCTTTTTTAATTTTTAAAGAATGGTAAAGTCCTGAACCAGTTCTTGATGGGTTCAGCATGGGAGGAGGTGTATAGGGTGCACATCCTTGAGGCCTACTCCTTGTTGCTCTTAACTTTGACTGGTAAAGTATAGGTAGTTGTAAGGGTTCTATTCTAGGTCTTTTCCTTGATAGTCTGGCAGGACTGCAAGGTAACCTGAAGGAATTCAAATGCCGCATAAAGAAGCAACTGCAAACTCTTAACTCTCTTGAGTAGTATTACTTACATTGCTGGGCTAACAAAAATGTTTCCGTCGTCTTCCTTCCTAAGTCCAGAATTATTTGAAATGGAAACGGTTTGTTTTTGTACCGTAGGAAATTGCATACTTTTTGAGTTTTTGTTCATCTCTTGAACTTTATGTTCTACAGAATTTTTGTCCGCAGACTGTTGAACAAACGCAGAAGTTCCGATTACAACGTTCTTTGTTTGTAATGTATTTCCGTTGGTCTGAATAAGTCTCAGTTCTCCATTAGAATCTAACAGAAGGCCGGTAAAGTTGGAATTGTTAAGTTCTATTAGGCCGTTGGTGCTTATAACTTTCAACGGGATTCCGTTGAATTCGAATTTCTTTTTTGTATCTTTGGGACTGCTCGACAGTAGGGGGTCATCAGAATTAGGCATCATTTGTGATTGTAACGTATGATGAGGCGATATCCGATACTTGACAACATTACTGGGCGAAATGGTATAGGTTGGAACAGGATGGGGAGAAGAAACAGGTTGATTGGAAACGATAGGTAAAGGAGACGCTACCGGCGTTAGACCGACTGACAAGGGCGATTGAGGATTTGGGGAGTTAGTCAGAGGATAGATATCGTCTGATGATATTGTTTCTCCAGGTAGAACTTCTTCCAATGCTTCTTCAACAGCTGCAGAGCTCGACATTGTTGATGTGAAAAACGCTGCCGAAAGTGGAGATGATGCCTGTGGAGGTTCATCCAAATCTCTGCTGTTAATTTGAAAGTCATTCTGTTTGGGCGATATAGTTGGATAGACCGACGTTTGTGTAAAACAGGGGCTTTGACCTTCGTGACTAGCCGGAGGTGTCGGATAAGCGAAACCTGGGGAGTCATGTCGTATAAGGGGTGATTGTAAAGGTGATTGAGCAGCGAGGGATGTTCGTGGAGATTCCGAATATTGTGCTGGTGATTGTGTTTGGTACCCTGGTGACGGCAGATCGATATTGCTCGAGGAATGAAAAGCTCCGAATTCAGCTAAACTTTCTGGAAGAGGTGAATCAAGAACCGCCTGCAGTTCTTGATTGACCGTGTGACTAGACTGATAGGATGCAGGCGATTGTGCCACGCAACTTTGCATGTTTCCATTGCTGTTGCTAGTGTAATCGTCCAATGCCGTTAAGCTTTGGCTTTGTTCTTGTAAAAGAGAATCGGCAGAAGAAAAAGAAATCGATGCCAATTGTTGAGCGTCAACACTTTGAAGGATCATACTGTCTTGAACCTGTGTAAATACTTCATCTTGTAAGCTCGAGGAAAAGTATTCGGATGCATCGTCAGGCTGATACGATACTCCTCTCAACGTGAGCGATTCTCCGTTTTGCAATTGGATCACTTGTTGTGCCGACTGACCCGGATCTGACGCGGTCCTTTTGACGGAAACCTTTCCCTTTTTAAGGATCAGTTCGGCCAGCGTCTCAGCTTCTTTTTGAGGTGTGGAACATCGAGTACTCGTGAACGTTTCAGCGTCGGAATGTCTTCGGCCCTTTTCAATGGCAAGTTGGGGTGGTGCAGGCACCACGAATGAGGTAATTTTCGTCGAGTCCAAATCGGTTGAACTCGACGGGGAATGCACAGTTAAGGGAAAGAGCGGAGGCGCCACTGAACGTGACGATTCATCGTTAGACGTTGAAGAGGACATGGTTGTCGAGGTCGGATTCGTCGTGATCCTTTTGTTTATTATTTTTTCTTCTATAAGTGCTCTAACACTCACGCTGGCTGTCTGAAGAGGAGGACCGTTGTTTTCCTTCTTTTCACATTTCTTGTTGTCTGAATCCTGGGTAGGTAATAATGGTATTTATGAAAATAACAGTATGTGGACAGTTAAAGTAAATTTATGATATCTAACACTAAACGAGTATAGTAAAAAAATTCATGAATCTTTGTGACTTCAGAATAGTAATATAATATTGAAGGAACAATTTTTCGGTTTTTTGCCTTATGAGTGTCAAAGAAATGAAACATCATTTGAAAGGTACAGACCATATACGTACACGAAACAAAAATCGTGGACGTTAAGACAAGTAAAATTTAATTTGTATAAATTTATAAATATCACCTACACGCGGAAGGTGCGGGTTCAAATCCCGATCGATGTAACACATTTTTTGCTTAGTTAGGTAAAATTGGTTGGTCGAACATCGATCAGATGCGATACAATTAATATAAATAATACGCATGAGTTTTCGAAATAATATTTCAATCATTAAAATATAGTTATTTCTTGTATTGAAATTGCTCATACCTTTTTGAAATAACCTCCGTGCAGCCTCATGTGCCCATTCAACGCCGGAATGTTCTTGAATTTTCTGTGGCATAAGTTACATTCGACTGGTTTTGCTTCTCCTTGATTTTTTGAAACTAAATTAACTGTAGTGGTCGAAGGAGTAGTGGTTGAAACTTTGGCTTGTGGACTCGAAATATTTGTACTTACTTTGTTGTTAGAAGATGTATGGGACTAGAAATGAATAGAAACGTTTCATATAAACGGAAACTTGTATTTTCATAGAAACGCGAAACACATAAATACCTGTACATACATACATACATACATAAATATATTCATACATATATATATACATACATACATACATATATACATACATACATACTTACATACATATAGTAGATGCTTTCAGATTAAATTAATTTTTGATTGAGTTGAACATAAAAATTAGTGCACAATATATATTTTATTTGCAAATAATACCATACCAAAACGACAAATTCTGAAGTAGGTAGTGGGTCTAAGTAAGTATAGGAAGAGCGCTTAATAAAACTGGAAGAATAGAGGTATCCAATTATGGTGAGTATACAGGGTAATCTATTTTGCTCTACCGTGAAAATTTTAAAACGGACTGATTCTCTATATTGTTATAAAAAGATCGAAAATATATTAGGTAATTTGAAAGAACACATTTTTAAGGTATTCCTATAGATTACAGCCGAGGTATTAAAAAAGATGTCGGAAATGATTTTTATAGAAATGACCTTAAATCTTAAATGACTAGGTATTGATCTCAACAACTTTATGTAGCGTAACAGCCAACATTTACAGCACTCGTCAGTCAGTCTTTACGTCTTTTATATTAAATTTCTTTTTATTTTAAGACAATCAATACATTGTACATGAACGCATTGCAAGCGCAAAGCTCGATAATGGCTGGACCAATTTCGATATTTTTTTTTTAAATTTTCCTTGAAGTCTGAGGAAGAAAAACTTAAAAACCAAATTCAAACTGTTTCTAGATGTCAATTCTAGGGAATTGCTCAACCGATTTGCCTGATTTATTTTTGTTGTATTTGTAATTGACAGAATAAGGTTTGTGTGAAAGAAAATTTTTGGAAAATACACCGTTAAATTAGTTGAGGGTGGGCTGTAAAGTTTATATGTTAGATATCTTATTTGTAGTCAGATTCACTTGAAAGTTGGTTTTAATTTTTTTTCATATAAAATTAGTGATAAACCTATTTCAACATTTTAGAAAATTCAACCTTTGCAGGAATTTAAAAGGAGCTTGCAAAGATTGAATGGAACATTTTTGTTGAAACTTGGTTAAAACAGGAGTTGCAATGTTTGAATGGGATATATATTAATTGTGGTCAGATTTACTTGAAACTTGATTTTAATGCTCTCTCATTTAATTTGTGAAACACCAATCTAGGCATTTCAAAAAATTCAATCTCCAAGGGGGGGGGGTAAAAAGCGGCTGCAATGTTTGGGACATATTTTATTTGTGGTAAAATTTACTTGAAACTTGGTAGTTATGCTCTTTGATATAATTAATCAAATGAAAAGAGGTTGCAACTTTTCCGTGGGGTATATTTTATTTGTAGTCGGATTTACTCGAAGGTTGCTCTTAATACTCATTATTGAAATTAAGCAAATACGTGTTTTGACAATTTTTAAAAATCAACCCTGAAGGATGAAATGTTGTTGCTACGTTTGTAAGGGTGAATTGGGAGTTAAAAGACTTTATGGAGAAACAATATTAATTTCTGTGAGTAAAACCGCGAGGAGCTAGTAAATGTATAAATACGTAATTATCAACTTCGTTTACTTTCTGTAGCGATTGGACTTTGTTTGACCGGTGCAATGTAGAAAAGGACAGAACTAGGCCAGAAAAGGAAGGAAACAACTCTCGGCCAAACTCTTAACAGGTGAAGAGCGTATAATACATACAGTACTGCACGGAAAAATTGATCATTTTATCCACTACAGTTGCATTGCTCAAATGTGCTGTTGTTGGTACCATTTACTATTGAAAATATCAACGAGATGTTTATTTATATTTGAAGACATTAAAGGCTTTAACGCTTGTTTTCGACTCGCACTAATTCAGGATGTTTAATGAACAAGAGTAGAGAGTATAATGAGCTTTTTTCTCCCTACCTACGATTTTGCCAACGCTCATCCAAGACATTTGAAGGAGCACATCGTTAGAGAAAGTAAATGAAGTATACATACTGGAGAAATTGTAACTACTAAATTGTTGTCAATAAATAACAAAATAAGCTAAATGAAGGTAACTAAATATTATATTATGTTAGTTTGTCGGTAACAGATTTAAAACTCACTGTTGTCCATGACTTTTGAAGTTTAGTGGTAGTTTTGACGGCTGATTTGCTGACAGGTTTCGTTAGTGCCTTAGAGGTAGTTGTCTGAGATTGTCGTTGAGTTTGTTCCATTATCTGATGAATAAGATCTAATTGTTGCTTTGTTAGACCGTCATTGTTCCCACCATTTCCATTCTGTAAACAAATACTCATTTTTACTGAATTCTGTTTCTTTTTATCGCAATGAAGGCAGGCAGTATGGCACGCTGTTTTGCTACTTGATAGAAATATTATTATCAGGAAAAATTAAAAAGGTTTTCTTTTCTTTTAAATGAATCAAAATTTGTTTTTATTATGCTGTAACATAATAAAATTAAATAAACGTATGTAATGACATATATTTAATTTAAAATGCATGAGAATAAATAGGAGTCATGTTCAATTATTCTTTCGTGTAGATATAATGTTGTGACATAATAACAGTAATTTATTCAATTAAATTTATGTCAGTACATAACAATAATTCACCTCTTAAGATTTAAAAACACGTGGTAGAAGTGAAAAATTATGGTTTCAAGATCGCGACAACATTCTGCATTCGTTTTCGGCATATTTGAAGAAGTTTATTATAAAAATGATGAAAAAACTCTACAAACATATAATACGTACACGTATACAAAATACCACGGTTGTTGTGATGCCTTTCCTCAAGCTTTGGACTACGCACGCGCGCACAAACACGTATTAACACACGTACAACGCTGAGGCCCAAGCACTATGCCTTGGTAAACACGAGTGGAGGGGGTACGATGCAGAACACATGGAAAACCACGAACATAAGAAACATTGTATAATGCTTCCTATCTCATTTTCTCCCACGTTAAATCTTATGAATTTATGTGTTTGTCTCTTTTTACTGTCGCTTTTTCGTTTCATCGACCTTCAAATCACAACGGTGCTAAAGAAGTTTTCACTTCAAAGAATCTAATGAAATTTTACCTCAACACAATCGTAACGAAAGTCGAATAATGAATGTTAATTATGATTATGTGTATATACTACATAAAAAAAATAAAATGCATAAATTTTATTAATGTGTAGATAATTTTAATTTTGAACTTTTATGAACCTTGATTAAGTACATAATTTTCATTTAACAATTATTAACGTTCTTGAAATACATCATTAGCAGCAACAGATGGCGATATATTGCCTGTACTTTATTTTTCTATATGTTGTGTCATTACTTTTATGATTCCCAATGTTATAGGTGGAATTATCAAATAGCATAGAATGATAAAAAAATTCAAATACGATTTTATCAGAAGTGGCCATTGAAAATATAAATTGAGGTAATATTTTGAGGCTATAACGTATTTGGATACTTAAAAGATATAAGTTTGAGATTTTTGAGTAAAGGCGGCCATTTGTCTTTGTTTGAAGAAAACGCTTTTTGTGCGTTCTCTACCGTAGCGGGTTGAAAAATACACCTGCTGCCAAATCTCTCCCTAAAGCATTCATTTGTAAAGCTTAGCAAAATAATGTCAGCGTGGTGATACCACGTGGCATTCTAATCCCCGTAATAATGTCCAGGTCAGCATGGTCGTATATTTTTGCCAATACCGTCTTTCCTCTTCGGCCTTGTCGATAACATTCGCTCCAAATCAAAATATTTCGCAGTAAATATGACCCTTTCTGTTTTTTGTTATATATGTAAAAGGGAAAGTCAAAACAATTTCCTAAATTGCTTTTAGTTAGAGGGAACAACGGAAATTGAATGTTGGAAACATAATGGAAATGTACGTATGCTGATGGCATTAATATTTCTTTTTTGTTGTTAACCATGCCGTACTGACTTATTTATTAAACAATAACTTAAACGTAGGTACATAAATTAGAACATATGTTGTAATATAACCTTTGTTGCTGGTTCGCTGGCTAGTAATTGCTGCAGCTGACTTTTTCCTCCTGAAGATGATGTGGTTGATGTGGGAGGTGGTGCGTACTGTATACAGCTGGAACCATGTGGAGAAGCCGCATCTCCGGATGCTGCTCCTTGTGCTGGAGACAGTGTCGTTGTGGTCGTGGTATTGACGGTTGAAGAACTACTGTGATGATTTTCCGTGTGACGTCTTAATGATCTCGCATCACAATACGATTTGCCACAGCCTTCTGCCTTACACTCGTATGGTTTTTTGTTTCTATGCGTCAACATATGACCGTTGCTGCAAAGAAATAACAACAATCCTTTTAGAGAAAGGGATGTACAACAGGGAATAAGAATAAAGATCGTCAAGTACAGTAAAAAAGTATAGCCATAACTAGGAGTTGTAGTTGGGGGTGATGTGAGGAGCCGTTTGGTACCTGTCTACAGTTTTATTATTATTTATTCACTTTCTTCTTTGTAAATAGATGAATGAAGTTAATTTTGTCTTTATGGGTATATTCATCAAGATTGATGATATATTATTGCCATTTTAAAATCCTTATACTTTATAATAGAAGTACCTATAGGATGAATATTTATCTTGAGTGAATATCATCATTTAGGAAAAGGTACTGTTTTCTCATTGATAGTGGCTAAAAAATTAAGAGAAATCAATATTTAAAATGTCAGGATTCCTAATTCAAGGAAATAGATGAACCTACAGATAATTTACTTTTTAAAAAATTTGATCATATTGTTAAATCAATAAAAAAAATAATGAGTATCTAAATTGAGTTTTAAGTAGTAGTAAAAAATAAGTAAAACAAGTAAATAAGCTTAATATAGAAAAAAATATTAAAAGTAATTAAAAGAAATTAATTAAGGTTACTTCATTAACTCAAAATCACGATCTTGCTCCAGGGTTTTAACTTGAGAATAACATTTAGCCTAGACCTTAAGATCAATTCTAATTATAAAATTCTTCGCATTTTCCATTGCTGGTGTCAAAAGTTTGTATTCTCATTAAAAAAAAATAACTTTCTTCAAATGACCTCGAATTTGAAGGTCAAGGTCAAATATACAACTTCTGACAATGAGATATTTTAAGTGATCTCATCTTTCCAAGATAGCAAAACTCATTCTATATATGAGAAAATTAAAATAGTACTTATATTGTGACGTTTTAAAGAAATGTGTGGTACTGAAGGATGACAAATAGGCTATTGAATAGAGATTTTAGTATGGAACAATTGCGTTAAAGGGGTTTTATAATTGAATATGGTAGTTTGACCTTTTAGGATGGTAAAACCACAAACTGCACCTTTTTTGAGTATAATTTTAAAAATGGCGCTCTTTTAAGTTTTTTTCCAGATAACCTAAAAACGAAGCAATTTTCAAGATTTTACAAGCGCACTTTTTTTAGGATTTCCCATCAAAATACTTTTTGCCATTTGTTTGACATAACTAAAATATTTCAAAAAAATCACCGTTTTTTCTTAATTAAATCATCTATAACCTTTTTCCTTAGGTATATACAAATGGCCAGAAAAAGGTAGTTCTTAAAAAACACACCTTTTCTGCATTCTTTTTCATACGATGGAAACTATGTCTTACTCTACCCTGTTTTATCACAAACGTGTTTACTTTGTAATTTTCAATGTATCTACTCATTTCTTTGTTATGAAATACTTTCAACGTAATTTTATAAACAACAATTTTCAAGAAAGCTTGTTGCTTGTGTCTGGAGAACGGCATGTACTGATGCGAAACACAAATGCTGAGCACGGCGGAAAAGAAAAGGATAGTAAGTGTTCGAAATGCGGGTTTACAGACGAATGATAAGGATACCATGGATAGAGAGGATTAGAAATAAGGAGGTATTAGGAAGAGTAGGAGAACTATGGAAATAGGCGAGATAGGTTGATAGGACACATTCTCAGACATGAAGGGCTAGGTAGAGACAGGAGTCAAGACGAGTACATGTAGATCTAGTAAGGATTACGGTTCACGACCTTATGATGATGACGATGATGAGCAATAAAATGAATAGATACGTCAAAAATTATAAAAAAAGTGTGATGAAAAGAAAGCAACTGTGAGCATAAAAAGCTCGGTGAATTTTCATCGTATAAAAAAGAATAACAGAAAAAAATGTGAGTTTTTTCAAGGTCTATCTTTTCTCTGGACATTTATATTTACCCAAATTGCCCAGGAAAAAAGTTATAGATGTTAAATAACGATTTTTCTGAAATTTTCTACTTCGTTTTTTACTTACATTCGACACTAAAAGTGGTACAAAGAAAATTAATTAAAGTATTTCAATGAAAAATTCAATTTTTCGTTCTTGAGTTATCTGAAAAAAACTGAAAGGAATGCCTTTCCTAAGATTACTCAAAAAGGCACCCCTTTAAAAAGGAGCACTTCGTGGTTTTATCATCTTTTAGAGGCCAACACCATATTCAATCACAAAACCCCTCTTTTCGTTTTGTCTTCATTCAATAGCCTAAAATATCGGGCATTTTCGTAGTAATAACGTCGTTTTGAAAGGCCCGAGGATAACCTTTGGAAAGGGTGCCTCCCCCTTGGTGTCGACCTAATTGCGCTTACAGAAGAATAATTCCGCGAGGAAGTTGATTAAAATGTAGGCCGTTTTTTGCACTTTTAGAGATTAAATTGACAGAGTTAAGTCTGTTGTGTTGTGGCAGGTGAAGGATTGGAAGTGTTACGAGTAATCCGTGTAAGAAAGTGATGGATTGTTTTTGGGAAACTTACAGATGATCCTGTCTTTTAAATGCTTTGCCGCACATGTTGCAGACATATTTTCTCTCGTCGCTGTGGGTCAGCTTATGTTTGGCTAAAGCTGAGGCATTCCCGAAGACCTTGGCACACACCTGAAATAGGCGAAAAAATATCATATTTGGCACGAGGTGCGCGCAACTGTCGGCCATTCATCATTCATACAATACGCTTGTATAAAATGAGGAAGTGAGCTAGGTAACAAAGCGTTTCAGACTCCGTACACGTATATCCAACTAATTAAACATTGGAACTTAAATCTTCCAAATATAGCACGGTAAAGGACACGCAGTTTGTCTGTACAATTTTGTGGCATATAATGGTGTTACAATCATATACTTAGTACTCCTATATTGCTACTAGGTGTCTAGGAAAAGATGCCGACCCAACGGTGCAGACATATATATGTCTGTCTCCCTCATTTAGACTTTGAATGTTGTGCGCATGTCCGAGAAGCAAACGCAAACGCAAACTTGTCTACTCTAACCACATTATAAGCTTTGAGAGATGAGGACTTCCACTACAGTCGCAACGCTTGCGCATAACGCATCAATGTATAAACGAGTGAGAAGTATGCAGTTGCTGTCTCTCTTGCTAGACAACGCCGCCATTTACGGGGACTAGCAATATTGGGATCCGTCAAACGGACATACACCATCTGGTGGCAAAATTTATAACTCGAATGAGGGAAAAATTTACATAGGAACTGTGCACGCAAATTGTAAAATTGTTTATTAAAATAATAAAACACGTTATAAAAGTAAACATTTTTTTGATGATGGAGTCGACGAAGTTTTCTTCTAAAGTTAAATCAAATAAAAAGTTAATATGTTCAGTGAAAAGCTGCAATAGCACTTCAGACATAGATCTTCACTCTTCACCTACATTAACTACTTTCCAATAAAAACTAACCGTTTTATATATGTAAAAAATATATTCGAAAATTAGAGAAAAAAGTAAACTAATAGAAGCTTGGATGAAAGCAGTAGGTATCAAAGAAGAGAATTCCGGAATAAAAATTTGTTCACGTCATTTTAATGCACATGATTATATTTCAGCAAGTATTTACCATCAGCCATAACCTTAATATTTAAAACTAGAATCATACTAAAATTATAAAGTGAGAAATTATTTATTCCTGTGTAATTGATTTAACACAGTTCTAATGATACGATATAAGTATTTTGAGGCTAAGAACCTACCTGCTGCAGTACAACAAAGTTGCAATAATGTGTTTGCAACGTTCTCTTAAATCGGCTTTGCACGTGCAAGTCATTGATATGATATTGCTTAAATCACCCAGAATCACCTCACCAATTATATAACGTGAATCACTTTTTAAATCCAAAATTTGTAAAAAGTAGGCAGTAAACTTGACGGAATTTGAAGGCTAGCTTCCGGATTTGTTATTTCCGAATTTTATAATGTGATTGGCATTAAAAACACGTTCACCTTCAACGAAATTTCCTTTCCGAGGTTTTGTGTCAGCCCGATCACATATTGTGTGAATACTTATCATTTTATCGTAATTTAAAAACTTGGAAATTGCACGGTACACTATAGGAACTACGATAAATTTTCCCTAATCGGCGCCATGTTTTAAGGCTCCTCCCATTTGACGGATCCCAATAGGAGTATTAGGTATATGGTTACAACAGACTTCTGCTTTCGCTTCAGTAATCACGGAAGTTCCGCATACATTTTTACGTCCGCTTCTGCATCTGGTTCCGCATTTTTATAACGGAAGCTTATCGGAACAAAATCTTATTTCCTATCTTTTTGAAAACCAATATATCGGAACAATAAAACAACTCGTAAAAATTTATTACTTTTATCTGTTGGCTGAACTTTTGAATAGTTTTATTTCCAAAATACTAACACAATTATAGCGTTTATTTATTTTTTATAGTGTTTGCTTAGTGGTGTATATTTTGAGTTAAAATTGCAATTTTGAAGCCAAAAAGAAGCTCTATTTGGTATTATTTTGTTACTATTAACGACGTAAGTGCTAAATTCAAAATTTGTAACAAAATATTCGTGAAAAGAGTGCTCCATTACTGCATTAAAGAGTCATCTAAAATTGTTACACTTCCGCTTTCGCTTCCGTTTCCGCTTCCACTTCCGCTTCCGCTTCCGCTTCCGTTTCCGTTTCCGCTTCCGCATCCGTTTCCGCTTCCGCAAAAATTTACTACTCAATTCTGTTTCCGTTATGACACTTCCGTTGCATAACTAGCACATAAGTAGGTAAATAATTGCTACAATGGTAACAATGGATTAATTTTTTTTAAGAGACTGTTTCGTTTTAAAATAGAGCTTATTAAACATTTAACAGGTCCGTATTTATTGAAAATTTAATGTAAATTTAATGAAGTTAAAAGAAAAAATTTTGAGGTAATTTAGATACAAGTAATTGAGTTCCCTTGAAGATCGATCAATTTGAAGGAGAATAGAAGGAATGTGCCAAATTTTCTCTTTCCTTTAAAGAAGTAACTAATTATGTGTTTGTGAAGTTTTATGAAATATACAAGTCTCAAGAATGTTTCTTTTGACTTTTGCCTTGGGCCTTTCGTTCTTTATAAATACGTGGAACTGAAAGCGGAGGGTCGGTCACAGTGTAAAAGTACATTCGCTAATATTCATCAAAAATATTACCTCTGCACTTACAATTAGTAATCATGTAGGCACATGTGTGCATCTATTTTAATGAAAGTAAGCGGTAGAGGGGCGTTTTATCCTAATGCTGTGTAATTTTACTCGAACAGAGGATGGGGTACAAATTTTAATGCGTTGTCCTAGTTTTTGCGATCTCTCTGTCATTCGCAACCCGAAAATGGTTTTCGACATTTTGAGTCACGCCCTTTCACCGTCTCTGCGACGGCTTGTTCCCAAATTAGGATGATTAATTCTACACGACTTGTTTATACAGCGCTAGATGTAGCAGATAAATTATCCCTTCGAGGGTTCAGAAACGTGGGGTGGTAAAATCAATTTCGCAGATGCTACCTCCCGCTCTCCCATAAACTGAATTGTAAAATTTTCCTTGTGCCGTCGTTTAAATATTTAATGCGAAAATTTGATTAAATAGTTTCCATTAAGCAGCATCTTCGTAAAAGATTTTACATTATCTACTCACTTAAGATAGCCCGACGACAATAATGTAAAGAATTAATGTTGATATTGCCACAGAAAAAGGTAAATGTTTAATAAAATTTAAAGTGTTATTAATTAAATTATTTTAAATAAATTGCATTACCAACGCTTAAAAAGGTTTCTAATCATCATTAAACATAACAAAATGCAAACTTTGTGAGAATTGAGGTTCTAGTTGTAAAAAGAATGATTGGAAAACGTGTTGATGAAAATATACCATCAGAAATGCAAAACAAATACAAAAGTTACATATATGTACGTATGCATAGGTACGTCGGTTAGAATACGGAAGCTCTTTCCGTTTCCTTCGAGACAGCAATTACAGCTTTTCTTGGATGCTTTTGAAAAGATTTATTAACGTCTCCGACAGTGCTTTCGTGTGAAAGACTTCCATTGGAAATCATTTTCGAACGAAGAACGAATAATGCGTCACCAAAATAACTGTTCAGGAAAAATAGAATACAATAACCAGGGAAAAATCAATTTAGTTTCGAATAGGTATACGTATACAGGCTGTTACAAGTTCTATGTTCGCCATTGGGAGCTTTCTGAAATTGTCAGAATAACGTAGTCTAAATAAATTCCGAAACTGCCAAAATTAGGGGCTAATTTGGTATCAAGGCCAAAAATTAGGGAGTTCTTAATAATTATCGGTTAAAAGAAAAAGGGAGTCACACTGTCACCGTTACTTTTTAATCTGTATATCGGTTAATTTAGAACTTCGAAAAAGGTGTATGTTTGGAGCACGGCGCTGTACGGGTGCGAAACATAGACAATGGGCGTGGCGGAAAAGAAAAGGTTAGAAGCGTTCGAAATGTGGTGTTACCGGCGAATGATGAGGATATCGTGGATAGAGAAGGTTAGAAATGAAGAGGTTTTAGAAAGAATAGGAGAACAGAGGACTTTATGAAGTCAATAAGAAATAGGCGAGATAGGTTGGTAGGACACATTCTCAGGTCTAGTCAGAGACATATGAGAGGCAAAAACGGAAGTTAGAAGGGATAGTGGTAGACCTAGATTAGATTACTGTTCGCAAATAGTTAAGGATGCGGGTTGTTGTAGTTTTAGGGATCGCGATTTCGATCTTTTTGGATCTCATCAGCGCGTCTGGCAGTTTCGACAGAATACAGACCACTTCGAATTATTTTATTCGATTATTGTAACGTGCCTATCACGTTGAGGTTAGCTACGCCGGGATTCGTTTCTGCAAGTAGATATCCATATATTTAAATGGACCTTGTTGGAGCATACGTAATTCTAAAATGTAGCATCGTACTACAGATGGCGTTTACCGCGC
>NW_020438961.1:44597-74559 GCF_000699045.2 Agrilus planipennis
ATAACTTCTACCGCGTGTAAAATCGCGATCCGCGTCTGGCAGTTCCGACAGAATACAGACCACTTCGAATTATTTTATTAAAAAATAAATGGTTAATTATACTTTTTAATACATCATTAACGTGACGGTTTCGAGATTAAAAACGGCTCATTTCCCGAAGTTTCAAAAGGAAAGATGTAAATTACACTCACGAAAAAAGATATGTAAGTTATTATAATTTCGAAAAAATCGTGTTGTACCATGTAGTATCGAATCTGCAGCAGTAAGCACACGATATGTCTTTATAGCTATACAGCTTGCCTTATTCTGAGATATAATCCATCTTAACGAATTGCAAAACTGCAAATAAAACTACTGTTCTTTTTCTCTTATTTCACGTTTTTATACCTGGCATTGTTGAGGCCCTTGACGGTTTGGCGAGGCTGCTTTTGGCCTGGATCTTTTCACTACAGCTAGCTTCACAGAATCTGTTCCCGTTCCCCCAGATGCTTTTTTGTCATCAGTTGTTGTGGAAACTGCAAAAGAAAAAACTACCTGTCAAAAATTTGAAACTAAAACGGTCTTACGTCTTCTACTTTTAGCATATTCCTTTGTTTACAATATTTTTAGATAGCTCCACATTTAGATTCCTTTTCCTGAAAAAGTGGTGTCTAATAGGTAATAAGTACAATAATTTAGAATTATAAGTGTATAAAAATATTTAGGCATCAGTTTAATAGTAGTAGTAGTAGTATATATATATTGGCAATACCTGATTTAGGCACTCAATTGCTCGTAACCTGTTTGTACAAAGCTAAGTAGTGTAATATTATGTGATTGCCATTTTAATGTTGAAAGTCTATTTTCAAGGGCGTATTTGAACCATCAATAGAAAAATTCATGAATCCAGTATCTCTCCAATAACTTGCCTGGAAGAAGACGGATGAAGGGTTGCAGTTTATGACACTTCCGATTCTAAATATGTACTACCTAAATATTCGATAAAATAACAGGTCAATTGAAAAGTCCCCGGCCTAAAATAGTAAAACACATTTTTTTTGCAAAATTCGTTTTTTTTATTCAACATAATTCCCTTCAAGGGTGATACACTGATTATAGCGATCCTCCAACTTTTCGATACCATTTTTGTAGTACGATTTGTCCTTTGCTTCAAAATAGGCCTCAGTTTCGGCGATCACCTCTTCATTCGACGAAAATTTTTTCCCAACGAGCATTCTTTTGAGATCTGAGAACAGGAAGTAGTCGCTGGGGGCCAGATCTGGAGAATACGGTGGATGCGGAAGCAATTCGAAGCCCAATTCATGAATTTTTGCCATCGTTTTCACTGACTTGTGAGACGGTGCATTGTCTTGGTGAAGCAGGACTTTCTTTTTCTGCAAATGCGGTCGTTTCTCGGCGATTTCGTCCTTCAAACGGTCCAATAACGCTATGTAATAGTCGCTGTTGATGGTCCTTCCTTTTTCAAGGTAGTCAATGAAAATTATTCCACGCGCATCCCAAAATACAGACGCCATAACCTTGCCAGCCGACTGTTGCGTTTTTGCACGCTTTGGAGCGGGTTCATCGTGTGCAGTCCACTCCGATGACTGTCGATTGGACTTCGGAGTGAAATGATGGAGCCATGTTTCATCCATTGTCACATATCGACGCAAAAACTCGGGTTTATTACGCGTGATCATCTTCAAACACTGCTCTGAATCATCAACTCGTCGTTGTTTTTGGTCAAAAGTGAGCTCGCGCGGCACCCACTTTGCACAGAGCTTTCTCATACCCAAATATTCGTGAATGATGTGATGTATACGTTCCGTTGATATCTGTAGAGTGTCTGCTATTTCATTCAATTTCAATTTACGGTCATTCAAAATCATTTTGTGGATTTTTTTAATGTTTTCGTCCGTAACAGCCTCTTTTGGGCGTCCACTGCGTTCACCGTCTTCGGTGCTCATTTCACCACGTCTAAACTTAGCATACCAATCCTTGATGGTTGATTTTCCTGGGGCAGTGTCCGGAAATTCGTTATCAAGCCAAGTTTTTGCTTCAACTGTATTTTTTCCCTTCAAAAAGCAATATTTTATCAACACGCGAAATTCCTTTTTATCTATTTTTTTCACAATAACAAAAGTTGCTTCACTAAAAATGCTATAATTCACAAACTAATCATCCGACAGCCGTCAAATTTATAGACGCGTCTTTTGAAGGTTAGGACTAACTGAAAATCATATGGATTTAGTTCTGGTACGGCCATCTATGTGTCAGGCCGGGGACTTTTTAATTGACCCTATAGCTGTGAAAATTACTTATTAAATTTCATATTTTTTGGCTGTTCACGTTAACGTTGTAACGAATTGAAAACTGAAAATTGCATCGCAATCGCATCGACGGAAATTGCCCTTATATCCAATAATTTTTTGTTTTTTTATTTCGTTTTCGATAAACAGTCAAGTCAACAACGCTGTTCTGCCACATAAAACTACGTCATGTTGTTGATTGAATATTTAGTTTGAAGTGAATATTTATGCTGATTACGTAACCGATTCGGTCGATCATCAGGCATCTGTAATCTACGGTAATCGTAGTGGTATGCTCACATGAACCATTTTTGTTAGCTGATTGTAATCGTAAATCACCTACAACCTATATATTCGACGAACGACATTTTAATAAAATATACAGCTACAAATTTGAAACTAAGTAATAAAAAGTATGTCCTGCTTAGACAGAAGTGAAGTTATAACACCGGATGGAATTAGGACTGTCTCAGACAAAACAATTTCCGTACGAAGTTGACCCATACTAAAAGATCTACATAAACTTAGAAGCCTTCTGAGATTTCACACTCCTACTATCAAAAACTCACCGAGGATTTACCATTATAGCCCGACCGACCACTACATGGACTCACAGAAGGAGTTTCCTTCCAATGAACACCTGAATGCCGAAAAGCATTAGAAAGCTTAAAGGATATACTTTCTGGAGCCCCAATCTTAACATACCCACAGTTCAGCGAATTCTTCACCGTCGATACTGATGCTATTAATGTGGGATTTGATGGTGTGTTATCCCAATACCAAAAGAAAAGGTCGTCGGGCGCTTTAGTAAAAACAAATTTATTATTATTTATGTGCTGGTTAAAAAAATATACAAATAGAAGTATAACTTCTACCGCGTGTACATGAGTACATATGAACAGGCCTTTTTTTATTTATTTGATTAGTTTCATATTCCCTATCTGGGATGTAAACCCAAGACTAAAAAAATAAAACGAAATGTGTGTTGGGACACATAGTAGAAGTGAAACTTTAACGGACAAGTGGAAAAACGAATCGAAACAAAATTTTTACTTCAAGTTTTACGGGCAGATTGTTAATGTACTTGTCCAATTTGAAACCTTCCCGTAAAACTTCAAGTAAAAATCTTTTTGCGATACGTTTTTCCACTTGTCCGTTGAAGTTTTACTTCTACTATGTGTCCCAGCACACATTTCATTTTCACAGGTTTACTGCAAATTATAATATGGTTTTTCACAGACCACAAATAGAGGCAATGATGCCCAGCCACGTGGAGAGCAGAGGTAAGAAAACAACAGCTGAGCACAGCACACGCCGGCGGGACTCTAGCGGACTCTCTGCTCTCTGCGCGGCTGCGCATTATATCCATCTAATACAGCCGTTGCCCTCTCTCCGCCGCCGCGTCGCCAGCCTTTTTCTTCCTTCGCGGCTGCCGCCTCTTACCACGCTATATACCGTCTATCCCCTCCGCGTGGCCGTATCCCCTTTTCCGTGACAGAAGAAATCGTAATACCCCGTCTATATTAAAGTTTCACTTCAAAAAAAGAAAAAAGCCAATGTCTCAATTTAATTGAATATATCTTTATTTTCACCAGTTATTTATTTAAAAGTCGCCATATTTTTCCGAATTTATTAGGAGTAACAGTAGAAATAAATAATTGGTAATTTTAAATGTTTTTTGTTATTTTTATAATCGCATTAACAAGAGTAACAATTTCTTAAAAATGGGAAAAATTCCGAAACACGTCGAATTTTAAAATAAAAATTGATGAACACAAAAACCTTTTGCCGCCTCTCACCACGCGATATAACGTCTACCTCTTCCACGCGGCCGTAACGCTTTTTCGTGACAGAAGAAAATCGTAATACTCCGTCTTTATAGAAGTTTCACTTCAAAAAATCTAAATAAATGTAATTTATTGTAATGTTCGTTTAAATCCCGATGTGCTGTTTATGAGTTCAGGTCAGTCGGAAGATATGGAAGGATGATCACGTAAATATTCAGGATCACGTTTGTTGCCGGTCCTTTCGTAGTTGTTACTATACGTGCAACACGACGCGCTGTTGTATAATTTCGCGGCGTGTCCAACGGCCGCGTCCACCGTTCGTCCTTCGGTAGATGGCGTAGCATCACGTCGTCTACGTTACGGCCCGAGCATTTGTTTAACGTGAAGCTTGCAATTGAAATGAGTTAACTTTTCCCATGGCGCATATCTCGCCTATGGCTGCATACAAATTGCGCTTTTATAAGCGTATGCGGACTATATATATGCATGAATATCAGCAGATATCTGCAATGACTGTTACTTGTGTGTAACTGCTGAGGAACGCTTCACGTTGAAGATGAATTTTTATAGCAAAAATGTTTTATTTAACTCAATTGTTCAATTCTTATTTTCTCTTTTTCAAGTTAAATTTAAGTATTCTTATTCAGATAATAAATAAAAATTTTTGGTAAAATGAAGCTGCAAATCGCGAGTTTTTTTTAATAAGTAATTACACAGTATACACAATATAACTACAAACTTTTATCATAAAAGTAAGAAAAAAAGTGGAAGAAATGGAATCCGTAGTTTCTTTAGCTATGGGTTCATCTAATAAGTAAAGTTTTTCGAATCCTTTTCTAAGAATTTTGGATTATAGGCAATTATTAGCATACCAGAATATCTTGTAATTTGCAGTTTTACACAGCTGGCGTAAATCCATATTGTTTTGTCGTAATTCATAGAAATTCATAGTTCCTTGCTAAAGGTACGATAAATGGTGATTTGGCAGGTGGTGATATCAATTTGGAACTTCAAAATTCTGTGGATCATAACAATCAATCCGGAAAAGATTATCGATTCAATATTTTAGATTGTCCATTTCCAAGGAGTTTAGAATTGTTTGGGCTCTTTCAGTTAAAGAATTAGAAGGCATTCATGGAATGTCTATTTGTCTCCTTTTTAAGTTTCTAATACCTACCATCAATGACTAATGTGAGCAACTTTCATTTATGTCTGATCGGTGATACTAAATGAAGAATTCCGATTCCATTAATAATGTATATTGCCTCTACAATGTTCAAGTCTTCCTTTCCTATTGTTTTTTAATTATACTACAAGTACTTAAAACGTATAGGTATGCCATTTTTATTACAACAATAATCTTGGTAATTTTGCGTACCAAAACAGTCTTATACACATATACACTATATAGATATACCAATTATTCCCTTAAGCCGCTAATGATGTATCAGTGTATACGAAAAATGTTTCTAGTTACCTTCTCGTCATAGGGTACTTGGCTGGAAATATTGGCCAAAAGTCCGATTTCTTGATAATGCTACGAGCCTACGAGGGTAATCTCTGATACCTGCGAGAGTTCGGTGAACACCAAACTGAAGACCCATATTCCTTTTATGGTCTTTATGCCATTTTGCAATTGTATTATAACTCGTACACGAATGCTCTTCGAGTTTCTCAAGTAGATTTATTTACAGGATTTTACAAGAAAATATAAATCAAATCCATGTTTACCATATTTCTCAATAAAAGCCAACTGAAACAGATATTGGGTGGGGGAGCATACCCGGCATCTTCACCCCTTGGTTAGGGGTGTGCTCATTAAAAGCAGATTGTTTTCCTTTTATCTGTCCTTCGTAGGTGCAACAGTTGAGACTGTATTCAGGGTGTTTTTAAAACAAGTGCCGAACATTAAACGTAAAAAGAAATGTAAGAAGACCAAGACAATCGAAAGCCGGTTCTGGACGTGAATTGGCAATGTATCTGGGTAAAGTAAACGTTAACAAATTACTATTACACACACTTTTTATACGACCATTACTATAAAAATGAACCTGTATTTGTATATTTGTATTATAAACACATTTTTTACAACACATAATTTTTTATTTGAGGTTTGATTCATTCCTCCTCGCCGGTTGAACTTTGTAGTTGCTGTGTTGACTTTTTCCATGGTACTTTCGGGTACACGGTTGTAACTGCTTATAAACAGAAGGTCTTCATTCTGAAGATCGACAAAACACTACAGTTGGGACGATTAAAATTGGTAAAGTTCTTAATAAATTATCTATGAGAATGGACGTACCTCCTTTCTTGTTTGCACTGAGACTGTAGTCATTTGTTGCGTTTTGAACACGCCCTTGTTAAGTTAGGAAATCCTTCATGAGTAGTACAGACAAAGTGAAAGGAAATAAGCGCGGTGCAGCAATTAGAGGTTGCTTAGGTACTCAAAAGACCAAATTTTATAACTGCCCGGTTGGAATTATATCTTTAAACAAGCGTCATTGCATTTCTAAATTCCTGAGAATGTTGAACCTAGTGTTGCCCAAACGCAAGAACAAGACGAGACTTAGCCAGTCTTGGTCTTGGTCTTGCGCCAATACACCTGGTCTTGGTCTTGCGCTCCCAGTCTTGGTCTTGGTCTTGGTCTTGCGCTCCCAGTCTTGGTCTTGGTCTTGGTCTTGCAGCAAGAGTCTTGCAAGTCTTGCAATTACCTATTAGTCTATTACTATTTATTAAAGTTTACTTTAAATCCTAGAAAAACGTATTAGAATTGGAACATTGTGAGCTTGAATGAATATAGCCATAGTAAAGATCAAGCAGATTAATAAATAACTGAAGATTTGATAAGAAATTCGAAAAATCAACTGACCTATATGTCGTTTTCCATGGAAGTAACTGTTTCTTAATAAACATTTATGATCCTTGCTTTCTACCGCGCCGCCTCGCCACGTGCCGGCTCTATGATAAGGATGCCGCCGCAAATCAAACAATAATATAAAGCGTGTAAAAAAATTCGAAATTATTTTGCATGAGTATACCTACACCCTATGGCGGCAATCAAATAGTGTCAAATGTTATGATTTCGGCGTGGCGGCAACGATTGTTTTAGATTTCAAAAGAAGCCGCCGGCGCGTGTATCATAACCATGTACTTCCGAAAAGCGGCAAATTTCTTTGAGAAGTAAGTACAAAACCTTTGATGCCGCATTATCAAAGTGCCGATGGTTAAAACATAACTATGCATGCACTCAGTTTGATTTTAATAATTTTTTTATTCGCTATGTTTATGGTATTAGTCGTAATGCGCATAGGTCCAGTTTTTCATATTCTTTGATACAGTTTTTTGCGTCTCATAGAATTCCTAAGCGTACCTACCTATACACCGAACTGTTACACCTAACTACTCAGTGAAATAGCGCTAAGTCCTAGCTGCAAGACGCAAGAGTCTTGCAGGCTATGTCTTGTTCTTGCTCAAGTCTTGCACGGTCAGTCTTGGTCTTGGTCTTGCTAAAAATACGCGGTCTTGTTCTTGGTCTTGGTCTTGCAAAAACGCAAGAACAAGACCAAGACCGCAAGACCAAGACTGAATTTGGGCAACACTAGTTGAACCTCCTTTAAAGTCCGATACACTCAAATTCTGCTTGTCTGTATTTCCTTCTGTTACACATTAATTGGTGTAATGTTATTCTCTTTTCTTTATTAGTGTCCATTGCAATTCCTACTTGACATCTGCTTTCTATGTTTACGATATCCCCTACAACGTCTATCCCTAAACGTAGGCGTTCTGTCAGAAACTGTTCTAGTCTAGTTAGTAAGTTGAAAGAAGAAAGTAAATGTGACAATTTCATTGCAGACTATGCCAATTCTGAACTATACTTGTGTATAGGTGCATGTGCACACAGACGGGGGGGGGGCAACATCTTACTGCTGTCTGTTCCAAAATTGACAAGATGAATTCCATGGCTGACGAATTACTTTCCCTAAAAGCTAATATGGAGACTCTATGGGTGAGGTTAGTAGTAATGATCTTTAACCGTAGCCGATATTCCTGCCGATGTAATGGTATCTAATCTTGAGATGAAAATAAATAATTTCCACGTTAATTCCATTAATTTTGAAGACAGAACCTTAAGATGCAGTTACATTATGATATTAAGGAAGCCGGTACTTAAAACGCAGCAACATCTGACTTAAAAACTCTTTCTAAAACTAATAATGTTGGTACAAATGGGCTAGTTTCTCCTTTTAAACGATTCGTCCAATTCACGCCCTGATGGTGTGCTCAAATATTTCATAATGAAAAGTTGGTCCGTTTTAAGTTAACTTAATTGCAAGCTTCTCTGTTAAGGTTCTATTTCATTATTTTGGAAACAATTCTTTGAACTTTTAATACACAGAAAGAGTAATAAACAAGAACTATAGATCTATCTCTACTCTGAGCACTTTTTTTCGCTGAATACCTCAATGATTATTTTATTTGTCTTTTTTTGTATGAGTCCCCTCAACTATTTCTTATCTCATTTTATTTATCAACTGTATCACATCTGCTCTTATTCCACGTGGATGCTATCTACATGGAATTTTCCCGTGCATTTGATTAGGTCAATCATGGCTGCTTGTTGCTTCTCATCCATACTACCTTTTTTTGGTATCCAGGGTAAGTTATTAAATTGACTTGCCCCTTACCTTTGTGACCGAAAATAAGCTTTTCGTGTTTCTGCCCTATTCTTTGACTTGTATATTTAGCTTCGCTCCTTTAAAGTTTACGACAATGTCGTCATCCTATTTCTGAAGACAGAAATTGATCTCCTGGATAGTCACAATTAGTATAACTAAGAAAGAAACAAAAGAATTTGACGCCATTTAATGTTGGAATGTCGCATAACTGCTAACGATAAAAAAGATTTCTTTACAAATAAAATTATTTTACGAAACAATATTACAATCAATAAGGTTCTATTATGATATTACCAAAATCGAAAGAATTTCCATCTCCAGCGTGTAAAATTAGAATGGAATTTCATTCATTTACAAATAATGGCGGAAGCATAAGGTAAAAGATCACCTATATGAAAATTGTTGATCAATATTTTGTGTAACACTTATCTAATATGCATACCTACCATAACTTAGGCCGACGATCAATTTGCAGATATCAGGTGCTGAAGGTATGTAAAAACATTGCACAGAATATTGTTAAAAATTAATTGCCAGACACTTCCTATAGGCGGTAATTTTGCCAGACGATTCAAAGTTCTTAAAAGAAAGATCGTAATTTTATTTATAGTCTGAGTCTCCATTTTTAAAAATATACGATACATAGGGAAGTATTTCAATACTTTTTGTCAGACCAATTGTAGGAGCCAAACATGTCCTAGATTAGAATATCGCCGTGTTATAAAGTCATCTAATTATCGCGCATGGGCATACGTTCAAGTGTGTCAAATATTGATAGTTTGTAAATAGAAGACATTCATGGAAGAACAGAAGGTACATGTTAGATCAAATAAAATGATTAAAGGCGGAAAATGTGTATGTAAATCAAGGGATGGAAAATCAAACGAAAAATTTACAATGTTTGGAACCACTACTAATTTCACTGAATCACGCGATGAGCGCGACTTTCCATTCATGGCTGGAAATGGCAGAAATAAAAAAGACTCAAGCGAATTAATTTCTACTTCTTATAATGGTGATCCAGATCATCTTGTGAACATTTATTTAGTGAAGTCACTGTGATGGTAAATTCGTTAAGGATTTCATTGCCAAAACCGATTCATTAGTGACAAAAAGTGGAATACCGACTAAAGGGTGGAAGAAGTCCTCAAAAATGCCCCTCTGCAAATTGCCGTCTGTGAAAAAAGCAAAGTAAAAGTAACAAGGGACGAGGAGAAAATTGTTTACAAAATTTGAGGCTTTTAAAGTATTTCAAGGTGTAGCAAAAAATCATTTCAATTTCACAATTGCAAATGTATAATGTGATAATGGTGTCTGTATTGAATTAGTTATCATGTCACTGTTCCTTACTCAACAATGAGACTCTGTGTTGGAGCGAGTAATCAATTATTTTCAACATGTCATAGTAGCAGATCTAAGCGGGTAATTATTCCCAACTTGGCATTTTAGTGATGGACGAAATTGATCAATTATTTATTTTCAGCATGCGAAATTACAAAACCAAAGTGGAGAACTTAAGTGGCTAATCAATTGCAACTTGCTAAAGAGACATATCAAAGTGATCAGTAACTTGTTAGCATATTAAAGTGACAGAAAAAAGTGGTCAATTATATTCCGCTTGCCAAACTGGCAGGCCAAATTAGTCAGTTATTTTTTCGCTTGTCAAAGTACTAGGTATCATTATTTGAATTTTTAATTATCTACTTGAGTTAGTTTTTACAGACCCATTAGGCGTATGATTCAGGGTTGATTTATTTCTCTGTTCTTTTTTGCAGAGTTCGGGGTGAGAATTTTCATCAGGTCTTATTGTTTTATAGTATGATACATATGTTGGCACGGTTTGACGACTCTGTATTTTATTTGTTAAAGAAGTTAGTGTTTTATCTGAGTCCGTTGTAGAAGTTCCCAGTAATTTTGAATTCTGTGGGAGTTCCCTTATACAGGGTGTTTCTGGGATAAGTAGCAAGGTTTGCAAGGTGTTAATTAGATATAAAATAGGGAATGATTAAAGTAGCGTGATTAAGGGACAATAAAAGTTGTAAGGAAACCAGGAAAAGCTGCAAATTCGAAGCCGGCCCTGGGAATGAAGTGGCAAGGTACAAAGAAACTGCGATAATAACTATGCAGCTACATGAACGGATAATGTCAACTGTGATGGTTGTGTTATGTAATGTAAATATCAACAGCCTGTTACTATGCTACTAACACGCTTATTGCAATAAAAATTAATGAAATAATTACCTTGTTCATCACTGAAAGTATGGAATAATATTTAAAGTACACCTCCACATGGTATTAAGAACACAAAAGAAAAAAAAATTAACGTTACGTCATCGTTAATAAGTAAATTTATCTTTTCTGGATAGGTAGGTAATTGTAATTTTATTAAATTTCCAAACCATCATTGAGGTGAGGTTCAACAATAGCGCTAACCTTATTAAAAGAAATTAATTAAACCACTAAAACATAATAAAATAAAATATTTCTGAAACGCAAAAGAGCGTCCGACATTTGACGTATTTCATTTGCAGCGATGATACACGGTCATGCAGATCATCATCATCAGATTAGCGATGATGCTTTTTAGACTAGTTTGCTTCGAATTAATTTATTGCTCCTATATTTAGTTATCTAGATCTAAGTCTTTATTAGAGTCAAGGGTTTATTCCTTTAACAGATTAAATAGTATAAGTAGTTCATTACTGGAACAACACTAAATTACCTAGTATTTTTATTGTTGTGTTCTTACAGACAGAAAATTGAAGTGTGGTCATCAATAACTATTCAAACAGTGAACACCTTTCATCACTTATAGCGACCGTACGGTATAGTCATGTCCTTCAAGGTCATAGAACCGTTTTGAATCCTCAAAAGTGATTTTTTGTCTGTAGGAAAAAATTTTATTTATAAAACCGTTTGCGTAGACTCCAAACATGCAACTGACTATTTGCAAATATACTTTGGTTGTAGACTGGTTCAATTATTTATGGTTGATTGTAATGGGAGTCTAATGAAAAGTAATTTTTATCACTTGATTGCGATTTCGAATATACGATATTTTGACGAAAAGCTTGTATAATTTATAAACAGCGAAATCACGATGTCATAACTCGGTTTTGTATCTTATTGGGACAGGCTTCGCATGTAAAATATGAAAGTGGCGAGACGTCACTTTCTGCGAATAGTCATCGGTGATAAAGTTCATTTTACAGCAGCCATTGACATTTATACTACCTATAACGTCCATTCCCTCTATAACATGCTTTTTTGACGTTTCTTCAAGATCATCAATTTATTATATTTACTGCAATGAAATATTTTGACGCTTGATAAAATTCATCCTTCCTTTTCTATCCATTACAAGGAGACATTCATAAATTACGTTAAACAAATTTTATTATCTTTACCCCCCCCCCGTCCTTGTCACGAGTGGTTATATTTGTAAAACCCCCTTTCCCCTGGCGTGACGTTACATATTTTTCAATTTTATATTTAGAAATAACTAAATTGAAGCAGTAGTTTCATTTTTTTTATTTTCATTAAAAATAATCATTAATAAAATCAACATAAAGTCAAATATTATAGATAATAATGAAAGGAACGATAAACAATTAATTATGTTAATAAAATAAAAAAAACTTTATCATCATGTATTCGCACCTTCATATTATTTCACACTGCCATATCATGCACTTAATTTTTGTTTTGAATGCTAATATGAGGAATACCGTTGTCATCGCGTTTAATATTTTAAATTTTGACATGTGACGTTACAACTCCCCTACCCCTTGTCATACAATGTTACATTTCGTTGACCCCCTTCCCCCTCTTAATATGTGACGTAATTTATTGATGGCCCCTAAGTACAGAATATATTTTTTATGTATGACTCTGTAGGGTCCAATTTGTCTATTTAAAGATCTATACCTGAATAAGTTATTGTTAGAGCGGTAAGAAAAAAATGATTATAAAAAGGGAATCCATTTTTAATGATAGTTGTACAAATATTTATGTAATATCTCATATATTTTAATCCGGACTATCGAAACCTACTGTATACTTTTTCGGTATTTATTATAAAACTAGGGGAATAAAACTGTCAAAAGAAAGATACTTGTCAAAGATTTGGAGTAGAACAGAAAGAAAGGTATTGCAACTGGTTGGAACTCAGCCCCGAACGCCTAATAGAACAGAGCTCAACACATCCGAATAAATGCACAAATAGTTCTGATTGCAACAATTTTATGTTTTTGTGTCAAAAGTAGCGGTTAATTCATTCGTATAAGCGTGAAATGTATATTTCAGGCGCACGCTAAACTACTTACTTTTACAGAAATAATAAGAGGTTTATATGTTCATCAATTTTTAATTTAAAATTCAACATGTGTTTCGGAATTTATCCTATTTTTAAGAAACTGTTACTCTTGTTAATTCGATTACGAAAATAAGAAAAACATTTGAAATTGTCAATTATTTATTTCTGCTGTTACTCCTGATAATCTTTTTAAGATATTTTCAATTAAATGGAGACAATTTTTTTGTATAATAATCCCAGAATTTATTTGTTATGCTTATATTATAACTTATACTCAAAAACACAGTCACAATTTAAAATTAATAAGGTGAAATTTAAGATAATAAATTGTTAAAATAATAAATTTAATAAACAATTATAATCAAATAGAAAAATAGAGTGAAATGATAGCCATAAGTTTAAGTTAAGTTAGGTTAGGTTAAAATGACAGCCACAGGGTTATTTGGGGTAGATATAATTAATTCGAAGAATTAATTCACTAATGCACTGAATTTAACCCAACTGAGTCTCTCCTATATAATTTATTAAATAAGTAATCTACCTTGAAAAAGCCTTAGATCAGAAGGCGAAACGTTGGTGGAAACACATAATTACTAAAGAATATTTCACTCCTTTCTGACTGCTTTTAATTGAAAGTATGTTAATATACCATTGGGTAAGATAGTACAAAGAATAAGATCCTTTTTGTTATTTTCGTACAGCTACCATGATTCACAACAGGTGCACCATTAACAGTTTATTACTTATCTTTAAATTGTATTTCCAACTAAAATTAATAAATATATGGAAGCAATTTTTGTGTGCAATTATGGAGGCAAGTAGTTAGGTATCTACTTATGTAAGTAGACAGAGCTTGTGTGAAATGCCTGGGAAGCAAATTCATTAATTATTGAGAGTTGTGTGCTTAGCGTAATGGGATCCTTGAAGGTTTCGGTTGATTGATGACTCGCCAAAGGGACCACAAGTCACCTGTAGTGTAGTCGTTGTGGTTGAAAATGAAAAGTATTGTATTTGTACTGAAAGCCTTGAAGACCGTAACATGAAATGAATTTGATTTTGTTAGATCTCCCGTAGTGCTCAAATCTGTCTGAGCGTGGGTCGTGGTATAATTAACAAGGCATGAAAGTAATTTTCTCCTTTGGTTTTAATTTTTTGGAGAGGCATGAAAGAACCCTTTGATAGAAAATAGCGGGTCTTTTTGAATGGCTTCAAATTTCGAATTTATTATTCTCCTTAATTGGATTTCCAGATTCTCGTATGTTTTCTGGAAATGTGTTTCATCCTTCAGCATGACTAGAAATTAGGTATGTTTCGGACACAGAATAATTAGGAAATATTAGAGAGAGGCAGTCAAGAATCTGGGATTTTAGAGGCTTTTAGGATGCTACGCTCTGTTAGAAATCTTAGTAAAGATTTACAAAGCAATTTCTAATTCAAAGTTAATTAAAGTAAACATTTCATTAACTTGTACAAATGACTGAAATAAATTGTATTTAAAGTATGTAAGTGTAACCGGAAATGTATGAAATCCGTCATTGTATACAATTCTTACTAAATGTATATGATTCTTAGGAAATGTATATAATTATTTGGAAACGTATATAATTACTAAAATAGCCCGGAAATGTGTGAAATAAATTATATTAGACATATTTCCTAGGAAATCTATACATTTCCTAAATAGCAATCAGAAATGTATTGCAGGTTATACTAAATAGGAAATAATACGGAAGACTGTTTGGAGACGTACCTATATCAATTGGTGACGTCATTGTTTGGTTAGGGAGATTTATATATTATATTATACACATTTCCTAGGAAATCTTTACATTTCCTAAACAGCAATCGGAAATGTATTATAGGTAATACCAAATAGGAAATAATACGGAAGACTGTTTGGAGATGTACCTATATTCATTGGTGATGTCATTAAGGAGATTTATAAATTATATTAGACATATATCCTAGGAAATCTATACATTTCCTAAACAGCAATCGGAAATGTATTATAGGTAATACCAAATAGGAAATAATACGGCAGACTATTTGGAGATGTACCTATATTCATTGGTGATGTCATTAAGGAGATTTATAAATTATATTAGACATATATCCTAGGAAATCTATATATTTCCTAAACAGCAATCGGAAATGTATAATAGGTAATACCAAATAGGAAATAATACGGAAGACTGTTTGGAGATGTACCTATATTCATTGGTGATGTCATTAAGGAGATTTATAAATTATATTAGACATATATCCTAGGAAATCTATACATTTCCTAAACAGCAATCGGAAATGTATTATAGGTAATACCAAATAGGAAATAATACGGCAGACTATTTGGAGATGTACCTATATTCATTGGTGATGTCATTAAGGAGATTTATAAATTATATTAGACATATATCCTAGGAAATCTATACATTTCCTAGACAGCAATCGGAAATGTATTATAGGTTATACTAAATAGGCTATAATATGGCAGGCTGTTTGAATATGTACCTATATCCATTGGTGACGTCATTGTTTGGTTAGGGGGATTAATGACAGTTCCATCAATGTTTCTGCCCGCCGGAGGCGGTCTGATATTTTAGATGTTGGAATGATGTGACGAGGTTATCTTTGTTTCAGCAAGTACGATGACCGTGAATTTTTAGTATGTTGTAGAAGTGATAATGTTTATCATTTTCATATAAATATGTTGGACGCGGATGAAACATACTTTTCGAAGACATTATTCCAACATATCAGCCCGAGTCTGGCGGGCAGGGGATTTATGAAACTCTAGTATGTCATAAATCTATTTAATAACCATACAATAACGTCATTAATGCGTATATATCTCCAAACCTAACCTAACCAAACAGCGTTACAAATGCATATAAATCAGGCGATCGCACTAGAACCGCGTAAACGCAGATTCTCAGTTTACTAACTTGTTTTTTATTTATTTTATTCACAGAAAGCATTAGTTTTATACCATTCCTAGTACAATATCGGGATTTCATACAATTCTTAGGAAGCAAACCTATACATTTCCCAGGATATGTGTGTATCAAAAAATTTAGAAACAATATTTTATAGATTTCCTAAATAGCCTCGGAATTCTATACAATTCCTACATTTCCGGTAACATATGCCTAGGTTCCTCCCAGCTAGGTTCCTCCCAGATCTTGTAATTGGTTAGCGTATAATAAGTTTTAACATATCGTTGTTTGTTACAAGAATTCGTAATGAAAATACGAAAGGGCTCATTGCATATGGACGTAGCCTTCCTACATGTGCTTTATTTCGTGACTAATGGGGGAAGAAAAAAGGAGCAATAAATATCAGGAAGAGCAACCCACCGGAATAAATCAATAGAAACCACACATCGAGCTCGTGGCTTTCGGGTGACGTTTGTGAACTTGCCAGAGGAAAGAGAGATAGAGTCGGCACAGGGTAGCACAAAGAAAACAAAAAAATACTTTCAAATAATAAATAATTCACACATTTCATGTACGTTGCACATAATCAAACATTTATTTCTAATTTATTCACACGTCTTTTACATACAATTAATTTCAATAATAGGCATATGGAAGGAGAACTAAAGCACTAAGGTTAGTAAGTACACTTCAATATAAAACGAAAAAAATCTACCTACTTATATTAATGCGTTTGCTTTTCATCGGCAAATAATAATATAATGTATTGTTTGATTTACTTTATTGAGAGAAACACATACGCACTTAGATACTACGCTTAAATCACAATAGAAATAATAAAAATTATTAATAATAAAAGGCGTGTATGCTGAAGTTCAATAAAACTTATTATGAATCAGCGGCAGATGCTGTATGATTCTGCAGAGTTGTAGCACTCCCAAAAAGTTAAACATTTATGTGTTTTTGCAACGTAATTACTAATTTAATAATTAATTTTATTACTACCACAACCGAATTATGCTTGTGCATAATCGTCTTTTTCAGGTCATTCTGTGCTAAGCTGCGTCATTGGTTGGATGCGTAGTAGTATCCTTAACTAGAATATTGTTAGATAGTATTCATAAATTCATATTTAGACCACTGGTACAAAGTTAGTACACCTAAATTATTTATTTAAAACTACAAGCTAACACCTACTTACCTACTGTGTTAGTAGGTCAATTAGCAACCGATTAAATAACAAAATCAATAATTAGAACGAGGCACAGTCCAGACTCAGTAGTCGCGAATTGAATTCAAGATCACGAAGATGCAGGGCGGTATGACGGCTTACCGCCTTCACTTACCCTGTGATAGTTCCTACCATTTGTACGTTCCCAAATTACTAATAAGGCAGACTATGAATATTATGTTAAAGCAGTTATATCTCAAAATATATTAGAGTATGAAGATAGTGTCGAGATAGATGAACTAGGTTATCCTATAATGAGAGAAGAATTCGATGTAGCATTGAAAAACTTAAAGAATAATAAGGCACCAGGTATAGATGGGATACAGGCGGAAATTCTTAAACATGCAGGACTAGAAGTTAGAGATCGTATGTTTAAGCTAGTTAGTCACATTTACGAGACGGGGAAAGTTCCAGAGGATTGTAAACGGAACGTGATAGTAACCATACCTAAAAAGAGAGACGCTGATAGGTGCTAGACATTTAGATCAATTACCTTAACTTCCCATGCGCCAATAAAGAACTATTAGGGGAAGATCAATTTTTGTTTAGAAGAAATAGAGGAACGTGGGAGGCCATTCTGGCTTCACGGGTAACAATAGAGAAAACGACAGAAAAAGCTTTTGACAATGTTAAATAAGATAAGATGTTTAATATAGAAAATACCACAAATGGCGCGGAAAACGCCATCTGTATTACGATGCTACATTTTGAGATTACTTATGCTCCAACAAGGTCCATTTAAATATATGGATATCTACTTGCTGAAAACGAATCCCGGCGTAGCTAACCTCAACGTGATAGGCACGTTACCGTAATCGAATAAAATAATTCGAAGTGGATGAGATCCAAAAAGATCGAAATCGCGATCCGCGTCTGGCAGTTTCGACAGAATACAGACCCCTTCGAATTATTTTATTCGATTACGGTAACGTGCCTATCACGTTGAGGTTAGCTACGCCGGGATTCGTTTTCAGCAAGTAGATATCCATATATTTAAATGGACCTTGTTGGAGCATACGTAATCCCAAAATGTAGAATCGTACTACAGATGGCGTTTTCCGCGCCATTTGTGGTATTTTCTAAAACGCGCTGTTCAGACAGCAGGTAATAGTTGGTTTGTGTTCTGTCGGAGCTGCATGTGACGCGCTGATGAGATCTAAAAAGATCGAAATCGCGATCCGCGTCTGGCAGTTTCGACAGAATACAGACCACTTCGAATTATTTTATGTTTAATATACTTAAAAATGTAGGGATGAGTTACAGAGGTAAAATAAAAATAGTGGTATGCAAGGGAAGAAAAAGTAGGGAAAGAGGGAATATAAGGAGTAAAAGAAGTGACTGATTTTGGGTATCTAGGAAGTCAGATACGTCAGGACGGATGCCGTAGAGGTTTTCAGTTAAATTTTCGATATAATTTATCTTGTTTTATCAGCACCTTTATTCATTATTTAGTATTAACGTCATAACTAACAAAATTTTAACGCAGCAACTTAGGAAACGTTCAACAAAAATGTGTCAATTAACTACTACGGCCCGTGTACAAATCTTATTCTGGCTTCTGTTATATGAATGATTTCCCACCCCTGTAACTAGACGGTCGTAGAGCGAATATCGTTAATAATTAATTTGAAAGCGAGTAGAACGAATAAAGAAAGCGTGCAATGAAAATAAACAAAACACAACAAGTTTTACGTGTCTTGCTGTCGATATTTAGTTTTGTTATAAGTTGTATTTCTCTGCAGTGTATAAATCTCATAGTGTCGTAATTCTAACTTACAATAATACAAAGACAATTAGAAAAACAAGAAAATATAAATGTATTCTATTGGACACTGAACAATTTTCTTTTAGTAACATTCATAAGTTATTAATTTACATACAGGGTGTTTCTGGAATAAGTAGAAAGCTTGCAGGAAGTGACAGCACACTATAAAACAAGAAAATTAAGAAAATATTTGATAACCTGAAAGAAAAACGTATTTGAAGATATAGCCAAGAGTGATTCTGATCTTGGTAGGATCACGCAAGGAAATACGACATTGCAACGCCGCACTCAATCAGCTACTTATTGACAGCGTCCGTCTTATTTTTGTACTCATGCATTGTTTAATATTTTTTGAGTGTGATTGACAATGTTAATGTTACAACCAGCCTAAAGTAATTCCTTGTTCTCTTAACGTTGTAGGTTTGTACTTTGTATGTATGTATAATTAGTCGAAATCATTGGCAGTGTGTCAGAGTAATAGGTCAGTGAAGAATAGTATGATGGCATTGTAGACTAACAGTTTCCTATATACTGAATCTGATGTACGGTTTCTGTACCTTGGATAATGCTGATGTCCTGATTTAAAACTGCTCGACTTCTTTGCAGCTCACTAATACCTCAGTAGTGGTTGGGAAATTTAACAAAACTAGGACACATTTTTGGTAGTGTACAATGTTCACAAAATCTATTCTCCTCCAATTATGCAATTTAATCAATTTTTATCGTAATAGGCCTCTGTACATTATTATGTGTAATAGTGTAGTAGTAAGTTCCTGATACTTATTTTACACAATACCACCATCACTGTTTGCATTCTCCGTCGATGTGACTGCGTAGTTGTTATTGCTACTTCTCTGTACGTCGCCGATTTTCACGCCTATTGCAACTTCTTCTGGTTTTCCTATAATTTGTTTTTGTCCATTAATCACGTTGTTTTAATCACTATTCGATTGGGTAAAAGTAGACAACTTTTTGCATCTTATTTTAAAGATAACCAAAAAGTTATAAACATTAGCCATCGATAAGTAAAGCCGCAACGTTTTGTTTTCATTTTTGGTCGAAATATATCAGAAAGATTTCGATTTCTTCGGTTCATTATGAAACATTGTAACTTCTAACTGACCATCCCAAAATCGTTAAGGAGCATTCTAGTTGATACAGTTTTACTTATTCTTAACGGGTGATAAACTGGACAAATCTTGAAGAATATAGAAGATTTTAAACAGTTTTAAGAAGATCTTGATCGATATATATATATAATATCTTGATACACCGTCAGAAACCATCCGCACCACTCGTACATGATGGTTCTCGAATATTATAGAACGTTTTCGACTCTGGCTCAGTTTAATCTAATGTAAAGATATTCCAGAACATTTTATCTGAGGATCACCCCAAAAACAATGAAGAATGTTCTAGCACATTCTTACATACCTATTCTAAATAGGTGTGATTGAATTATAAGACTCCCAATCTGAGTACAATCACATTACGCTTTCGCTATGTTTCCTGAGGATGCTACTCGCAGTAATTGGTGGAACGCCGGATAAACGATTACATCGGTGTTTTCACAATTTAGACCACGGTCTTCAAGGCCAAATATTAAGTATTATTCAGAGCTTTGAGAATATTTCTGGTAGGAATATGAAAATTCTTTAGGTCGACCACTTTTAGGCACTATACCTCCCAAATCACCACAACCACCGACTACCACATACACATACCGGTGGTCTGCGTTGGGTAGTTGTGGTTGAAAAGTGAAATATATGGATACACACGTCTATATTTATTTATATATATTGATTAGCTGTACGGGTGCGAAACATGGACAGTGGGCGCGGCGGAAAAGTAAAGGTTAGAAGCGATTGAAATGTGGTGTTACAAACGAATGATGAGGATACCGTGGATAGAGAGATGAAGAGGCATTAGAAAGAGTAAGAGAACAGAGGAATCGATTGAAGTCAAAAAGAAATAGGCGAGATAAGTTAGTAGGATACCTTCTCAGGCATGCAGGTCTACTCAGAGATATATTAGAGGCAGAAACAGGAGTTAGGAGGGGTAGGGGTAGACCTAGATTAGATTACTGTTCGTAAATAGTTAAGGATATGGATTGCTCTAGCTTTAGGGAAATGCGAAGATTAGCTCAGGATAGGAAAGAGCGGAGATGCGTGTCTAACCAGTCTTAGGACTGACGACCTTATGATGATGATGGTGATGTGATTGATTAGCAATGTACGCTTTAAAAGCTTCAATATTTCGAATTTTTAAACAGTGAAACAGTTCTTAGCTATTATAATTGTCTAATGCTAACCGTTTGAGAGCGGTCATTCTCCAATTGCACATTTGTAACAACAGGTTTGTGGTAACTAACACACAGAGATTGCCGGGGGATACATTTGCAATCCACAACTGTTTTTCGTAATATCTAATCTTTTCCACAATATTACTCCTCACATACTTCAGACTTAGACGCCGCATAAGTAGATTTAATACGCATACTTGAAAAAAGAACACACAAGTGGGAACTAATCCCTGGTTACTTTGGTAAAAAAAGAAAAAAAAAACGATGTAAAACTATTTAAAAAACTATATTAAAACTATTTAAAAATATTAATCAGTAACTCTTACGAATTAAAAAGATTGTACAAATTACACTTAATTAACTAAAATAATTAAAAATGATTTAAAACGTTAGAATTACAGACACACATGACTAGAACGAAACACTCAAGTGGCTGTCAATGAAATTAAATCTATTACTTAACAAGAATAGCTTGGCATTTGGATGTTTTACCCCCTTATGATGTTTTCATAGAGACATGCCAATAAAACGTAAACTCGCCTATTATTGTCAGCAGATAAAACCACCAGAAATTTTAACTACATGGATACCTACTTGTTATTAAAAATGCCTCATTTTGCTATAATTAGGTCCATTTAGAATTAAACTTCTTAAAAGCAAATGATGAACGTTTGAATAAAAGGTCGAAAATAGGTCCCGACTTTTTGACTTCTACTATGATGAGATCAGTAAATCAAAACCCTACCAGACCATGTCCGTTTACGATACCAGTTCGTATGCACAGTACCATTCTCTCTTACTAATAAAATATCTACAAAACATGCGGTTATGTTTAATAGGTAAAAAAAAAAAAACCGTACATCAAAGTGTAAATTACTCATTTGACTCTCCTCAAGAGCAGAGCTGGGCAAACTTTAACTTCGTAGGAGTCGCTACCTGAGGTTAGTTTGAGTCACTCCATACGCTTCAATAAGTACGAGAGAGTAAGCAGTAATGACCCATATTACTCTTTCTCTTTTTCTTTTTCCTTACACTCCTATATCAAGCCCCTTCATCCCGTAGACGAGAGAAGCCTCTCTCGCAACTTAAATAATACCTACTAATATTTTCGTTACTACGTTCGCAATACTATTGGGTTTGGCTATGGAAGAGGGGACTCACCTACGAAATGGAAGGGATAAGAAAAGGAAAGAATCATCTCACTCGCACTCGTAGGATCAATGAGGAGCTTCTTGTCTATACTTGAGGAGCACTCGGGAGTCAAAAGAGCCCAGTTTGCCCGGCTCTGCTCAAGAGCCTCCATTATCAAGTCAGCTAAGACAGGAAAAAGAGGAGCACTCATTGGGATTCCAAATGTTTGTTTGTAGATTTTATTCTCAAAACTAAAATGAGAATAGCTGAAACACGTGAATTTACCAATTCCGCTCCATTTATTCTCTAGGATTTTACTGACCAAATCTAGAGGGATGTTTTTAGTTTTCCAGTTTGTAAACAACACAATTCTATAAAATATTTCATCTTTAGACCTAATATTTAATGGGTTCGATTAGTACTGTTGATTGGATTTTGCAACATGTTTGTTCTATTTTCCGATTTTATAGCCTGAAAGGTATCTAATTTTCCTTGAATTTCAAAAGTGGTGGTTGTTTGCGCATCTCTATTCCAGGTATATGTAACATTTAGGTACACACATATCCAGACGGTGTTTATCTTGTCTTCCTCTAGATTGGAGTCGATGCTGTTTAAATATTTGTCCAAAGCGGGCTTTACCAAGATACACACATACATTCATACAATTCTATCAACGCCGAGAACGGAAATCCATAACGGGTTGGTAAACTATTGTTTTAAATTAATTCAAAAGGCGAAGCTTATAACAATAATAATATACCTAATTTGGAAACAAAATTTAAAAACCGTTGCTTACAAAATAGCAGTGTTGACACACAAAAGTGATAAACGTATATAACAAGTAATTAACAAAATTGATACCAGAATGGGGGCACCAAAGTTTGGCCTTTTATGGTAAGACTTTATCAGAACAACTTTTATAAGAGTATAATTATGATCATAACTATTTCTATATGTAATTTTTGTTTTGGTAATACGTACGCTAAAGTCCTCAGATTTATTTAAATTCTATGAGAAATTAATGTTGGTGGGTTTAACAAAATTAACTTCTAAGACTGATAACGACAAAAACTATTTATTTACACTAATTATTAAAGAACTTAAAAACACTATTAAATTATTACTAAACTTAGGTTATGAATTATTCTATTTATTTACACTACTGTACTGATTCACTTCTGCAACGGTCAATTTATTTCTTCTCCTTTCTGGGATCGTCTCTTCCTTTAAATACTCTTTTGTTTGCTTTCGGGAACCTTCTGGAAACGTCCGGATAGTTTATTTTTTTCTTTGAACTGTTTAACTGCTTTCCCAGAACGCAGGTACGACACACACATTTACAAATACGGTCCACATGAAGAAAGGCGGCCGCGGCTAGTCGGCGAATCGATAAGCCGTTCACGCACACGTGTGCCCGATCGCACACAAACACACTCGTGCTCGCTACAATAATATATATGTGCCGATTTGTTCCGCTTGTCTAAGAGAGAAAAATGACGCAAAACATAAGCTTGCGATCGTACCATGCGAGCCGAAAAATGCAAGACTACGTACATTTTCAACTATTTCCTTTTCAATTGTGTCCCGGTATTAAGTATTTATTACGAATTGTCGCGCATGTAAGCTGTTGTGGTTTTATTTCTATGCGGTATACTGAATTATGCACATTGTAAGGCTAAGCAAAAGGACGATGATGTGAATGATTGTAGTACATGCGATACGAATATAATAACCAAACGAAGATAAATAATAATGAATAAATATTAATGTGAATATTTATTTTCAATTTTTTACCCACTATAAACTACTTTAGGTTAATGAGAGAAAATTTATTGCTGTTGTCACACCCCTGCCGGGAATAGAACCCGGGGCCTTTGGCTTTGCGCAATAATGCTCTGACCCCCAGGTAGTTTATAGTGGGTAGAAAATTGAAAATGAATTTTCACATTAATATTTGATATTAACCACTTTAAATGTCAAAGTTTTTCATATATATTCTGTTGTCATCTCTCGTAGCTTAGTGATCAGAGCATTGGTGCGTAAAACCGCCAGGGTGTGACAACAGCAAATGTTCCCTCATTAACCTGAGGTAGTTTATAGTGGATAAAAATTGAAAATCAATTTTCACATTAATATGGGATATTAACCATTATTAAATGTCATAGTGTTTCATATATATAATATTGAATAAAGATAAAGGGCCATTGAAATTATATGTAACTTCAATTCACAACGAAAACCCACCCCATTGGATGCCTAGCTCCATTTGACATCGGATACCAAAAGAGTCATAGCTGAAGATATCAGCATGATCCTTGGAAGGAAGCACAGAACATGGCCCGGAACGGATTATCCTTAAAAAGGGAGCAGTGGTATGTACAAGCATGTACCTGATGATTCACGGCGGCTCTTAAGAATGCTGCTAGATAGGGGCCGATCGATAATAATCGGCAACCTCTGTACGAAAGACACGGAGGGTAATAAATCATACCTTGAGTGACACATATTTTCCGCATAACAACAGAAAATCGAGAATTATCGAAAAGGTGATTTGACAATATAAATAGGCCTGTGGATGACAACCGGAGTTAGTTAGTAACGAATCGAGTAACCACTTCAGAAAAATAAAATACAGAGCACAGAAGATAAGAACAATGTTTACACAAAAGAAGCACTTTCTCTGGTGTGTAGGTCTTGGCATGATGCTCAAGAAAAGAATGATAAATTGCTATATTTTTGATGTTACTCTATGGTGTTGAGGCATAAACGCCCAGAGTTTTAAAATGTGGATCTATCGAAGAATACTAAGAATGTCCTGGATTGACTTATATACTTTATTACATGGGCCATATCATCAGAAACTCTGTCAAATAATGCCTGTAGAATTCCTACAAGATTGAGTAAAAGGAAGGAGGGGATCAGATAAAAGAAGAATCTCTTGGCCTGCCAACTTACAGAAGTGGTACGAATAGCCGTGATGATAGTTAATAGTCGGAAGGGATAAGGCCAAAAGAAAAGAAGAATGACCAACAAGTTGCTGAATTTTTCACTTACAACAATATGTTCAATTCACCCTAGAAATAAAAAAATCGAAGAAGGCTAAGAAGAGTGTTGAAAATTTTTCTAGATTTACCTTATAGATACAAAAGATGCTATTTTTTTATACTGCGTAACGAGGGTGTCCCCTCCGTTTGGCTTCAAATTTTTACTCCGTTTTGGACCATATGGTATCTAAAAGGACCTTTAGCGACTCCAATCGGAAGGGTTAAAAATATTTTTTTTTACTGAAGCTAGCTTAAAGTTACATTTTTGCGAAGGAAAACTCTTATAGTGGTTTTAAATTTTTACAAGATAATGTTCCTTAAGAGGTATATACTCGTTTCTTTTTTAAGTAAAATGGGAGGGGGGAAGTATTATTAACCCTAAACCAATAAAAAATGAGTTAGACAAGTTTGTATTAGGTTAGGTAGGGTAGGTTAGGTTAAAGTGGATAACAGTCCCCACACCACCCAAATATTTGATTAAGTACTTATACGCTTATCAGTCGAGCGTTTTAAACCATTAAACAATTTATTTTGCTCTGTAGGTATAACATACAACCCCAATGATGCATTATTACCTCACCAGAAATCCTTTTAGGTGTCATTATTTAATCCGTATAGGCGTGTGGAGTAAAAGCCTGAAGTCAATCGGAGGGTGTTTCTTTTTGGGAACTGCATCCTAGCTAACATTTATATCATCAAGGTGGTGCATAAATGTCTCACTGCATACTAGCAGCGTCCGTGGTAGCTCATCACTTTCCATGTTATTAGAGTTCTAATTAGAATTAGCAACATATATGGTCTCGATATGCCGTTTCTGTGCCTTTGAAACGACACGAGTTTAGCTACCGTGTAATTTATAATATCTGCTTCAGCCGCTACAAACTCTCCAATTCAATAATTAACCTGCAATTTCAACGACATGCTGCAATTACCTACATGTTCAAACACACACGTATGTATAAATGTCTATGACATTGTACATGACTAATCGAAAATCTTTCATCTACTTCATATTACGATTTCTGTACAAAGTAAATAAAATCACGGAATACTATTTGTATCAATCTACGTATAACCGTGTAGTTTAGTAATGGTCCATTAATCTACAGTATCAATGCCATTATAATCGTCATTCAACCGTAAATAAGTTGTAACAGATTTTGTTCGGATATTTTATTTCAAACACTTTCTTAAACAAAGACATTCGAAATGGTCAGTGGTGTTCTGCGAAACTGCCAGACACCGATCGCAATTTCAATCTTGTTGGATCTCATCAGCGCGCCGCAGACATTTCGACAGGACACAGACCAACTCTACTTGCTGCCTTAACACAGCGCGTTTTATGAAATCCTGTTGAGTGATAAATTTTATAATGAGTTGCATGCAGTGTGGGTGGTGTCATCTCTTAATATAAAAAGGAAGGAAACAGTTGTTCTCCTCCTTGCCGCTTGGTGCGTGGTTGGATTAATAGAATAAAATTTTTTTTGTCACAAGTTATACAGTTTTAGTTGATTAAAATAAAATAAAAAGTAAATAAGAAATCTTACTCAATTCTTAATATTTCTTGACCCACAACAATAAATCCTACAAATGGCGTGGTAAGCGTCATCTGTAGTACAATGCTACATTTAGTGGAATTCAATATGGTCAACAAGGTCCATTTAAATAGATGGATATCTACTTGCTGAACTGAATCCACACCGTAGGTCACTACTACGTGATAGGCACGTTACCAAAATCAAACATAGAAACTCGAAGTGGTCAGTTTAGCAAGTAGCCATCTATTTAAACGGGCCCTTGTGCATACTGAATTTCAGTAAATGTAGCATTGTACTGCATATGGCGATACAGCGCCATTTGTAGGATTTCACTTCCTCGAAATAAAGCTATGCAATCGCTTACTGATAGAAACCCAAGTCAGAACAGGATAATTTAAATGATGATGACTCATCGTTATATTAAAACGTCCAAACTTCCGGTATGTTTTGTAGGTAGATATTTATTATAAAAGAAGAGGAATAAAAATCATCCGTACATTACGGCAGAAAAAAGGGAAAAAGAGGTATTTAATTGGCTGAGAATTGCCGCCGTCATGAACTTTACTAATTATTATTTACGCTAACACCCCGATCTTAAAGCGTTTTCAGTTTCTGTTGGAAGATGTCCAGGGGATTGTTTCGATAATAACAATATGATGCTTGCGATTGTTTTATAATTGAAGTAAAATCATTCATATACCCTTGAAATGTAATGTAATGCCAGTTCTGCCAGTTTCGACAGAATACGGACCACTTCGAATTATTTTATTCATTGTGCGTTGTTTTAATATTATGTAAATATTATTTTCTTTTAATTCTATTTCTATATTTGCTCTTTACCTGTTCTGTATCTATGCTTCGCTTAAACGACTATTTAATTGCTTACGTATTTTCCTATCATCCCTCTTAACAATTCAACTCTGTATGACGTCTATAATCCTTACTTTTCCTAATTGCAATTTTGTGATGGGTTTCTTAGGTGATGTGGGTTCAAACTTAAATTCTCAGTATTTCTTCTAAACGGCATTTCCAGATTTCACTAGTAACTTATTGGTTCCCTACTTTGATTAACTTATTTCTAACTCCTCCTTACCCTTTTTACACTATCATTTCAAAAAATAAAGTTAGTTCTGATCAAGTCTTCGTTTCACCGAGCGGCATGGCTTAGAGGTTTAGACCATTGCTTAGCATTCGGAAGGACGCCGGTTTGATTCCGGGTCCGTCTGCCTTGGTCCAAGTTTTTCTGTGGTTTCCTTGGATCATTTAGGCAAATGCTGAGGCAGTAATATTCCACAGATACTCTTTCATTCTCTTCTGTCTTCATTTCATCAGTCTCATCTTTCTCACCCGAACCTCCAGCCACCCATTCCCGATTGCTGAAAGCAGGCTGAAGAGGGCCTTCCTCCCTACCTTCAGCATTACTGGCTGGTGGGAATGAAACACGCAAAAGTTTTTTTTTTAGTCTTCGTCTCATGAAAATTATAACTACGCTCCAGTTTCATATTTTATTTCTAGTCTTAATTTCTTCTGTTTGTGCATTAAATAGTTCACCGTTTTCGCCTTATTTTTATTTCTTCGTCCTATGACCAGAACAAATCGAGTCTTTGTAATACTTGAATAAGTTTTCCATATGCGAACCTTAGATACCCGTATTGAAAATAAGATATGAGTGGGTTGGCGATGTTAAAATAGATTTAAAAATCAATAGTGGGACAACGCATATTGGTATCAAGATATCGTCGTCGATGCAGAATATGCTGTTAACAATTATTATTTAGATAATGCAGTGGCAACTGTAATTAAGCCCGTCTTGAGCAAAACAGTTTCTAGTTAACGATAAGAGAACTGCTAAGTGCACAAAATTAACGAAATGTAAATGAGTACTTATGCCGAAACTGAAATCGCTCCGGGCACAAAGCAAGCAAAGCTCCCGTCGCACTCTCCCTCGTTAATACGCTCCCATTCCATATTGAACTGGTAGGTACCTATTCTGTTTTCAAATTCCGTAGCCAAGTTAAATAAGCAATTTCAAATGTAAAGGGGAGTCGAATTCGGAGCACTTAAGCCATCTTGACTCATCTTCATTGCGAATAGTCGATTAATATCGAAGCGATTGCATTAGAATTCAGAAACGGTCCGCCGATTGTAGCTAGTATTCCTATCTACAATCTACACACTAAACCTAAAGCTCACTCAGACTGACTTCCGCTATCTCATAATAATAACTCGTACCACTGCTACCGGGTGCTTTTTATTTTACCAAATAGAAACACATAACAATGCAGCAGGAGTTCCTTCAACTACAATACCTATAATTGCTTAGGGAACTAGTTTAATACGTTTAGTAAAATTTCTCTAAAGTTAGCGTAAGTTTAAAAGGAGAGAATAAAACTAGCCAAGTGTGAGTTGGTGCTGGTTTCGCACAACTCTAATTTACCTTTGCTTGTTATTTGCTCTCTAACAACGGAACATAAATAACAGATTCGAAAAAATATTTTCAAATTTTGCCAATTAGCAGTACTTCTGTTGTATTTTGTTGTTCATATACTGCTTGGTATTTGTTAGATTGGTTTAAGTGTGATTAAAGATGTTTGTGTTACAGCATAGGTATTTGTTCTTTTAATGTTTTAATCTTGCATTTAGTTAATCGATGTGTAGTTGAATACACTAATTCAGCAATACAATATCAATCATTGAAGTAAGTCAGTATGTCACTATAGAACAGGCTGCATCTTTTGAAGATTTCACTTTCTCGAGGAAAAACTAAACAAAAAAAAATTCAAGAACACGAGCAACTCAGTACACATGAAAGAAGTGAAACTTCTCTATACCTTTATAACGAATTAGTAATGATTGGTGAATGAAATAGAAAGTACGAGAATTTTCAGGATTTATGTTTTCCAACATATTTTATCTTTAGTCCACCTAAGGAGTAGACGCTATCTCAGAAAC
>NW_020438961.1:75217-84620 GCF_000699045.2 Agrilus planipennis
ATTATATTTCAGCAAGTATTTACCATCAGCCATAACCTTAATATTTAAAACTAGAATCATACTAAAATTATAAAGTGAGAAGTTATTTATTCCTGTGTAATTGATTTAACACAATTCTAATGATACGATATAAGTATTTTGAGGTTAAGAACCTCTCGTTCGCAAGGCTAGCTTCCGGATTTGTCATTTCCGAATTTTATAATGTGCTTGGCATTAAAAACACGCTCACCTTTAACGAAATTTCCTTTCCGAGGCTTTGTGTCAGCCCAATCACATATTGTGTCAATAATTATTTTATCGTAATTTAAAAACATGGAAATTGCACGGTACACTATAGGAACTACGATAAATTTCCCCTAAACGGCTCCTACCATTTGACGGATCCCAATAGTATAGTGAATATACATTATACTATAATCTATGAGATGCCGGTCACAACAGCAGACTTTCTATTCTCTATTTATCTTCCCATAGCCTATCGCTTCGCGAGACGAATCGTTGCAAAACGTGTTGTTTCATGGCCTTGAGATTTTACTCTCATCTAGCCTAAACAAGTTTCACTTCAAAAAACCTATCTAAACACAGCCTATTCCACCTTGCTATACTTGTAAGCTGAATCCTATCTTTTGTTTACATTGCTTTGTATATCTATTTCGTTGTCTTGAGTTTCTATTACTATTTTTTATTATCCTGTTCGTGTGTCCCTGTTTTTCTCTTATGTCATTATTATTTTGTACCGTTCACTTTTATTTTGTATATACTTATTTTCGTTTGTTTATATATGTGTTCATTTTTGTATATAGAAATTGGTATTTCTTTTTATTGCAGTTTCTATTATTGCGCCGTATTTAAGTGAATATTAACTTTTAAAGACGTTAAATAACAGTAAGTAAATTAAAAAGTTCATTATCTTCCAAAGTAGATAATAAATGTAATAGCACACAATGTACGTATACGTATATTCAGGCGCATATACGTATATATGTAGATGTATACTGCATCTACAATGGATTCTAGTCGATCGGGTGGTTATGTAGAACGAAACAAGCAAGGCGCTAACAATCGGATATTCATTAACTTTACGTTGTAAATTGCTCGAGTTGAACGGCAATTGCTACACCGAAAATTTTATCTAAACTTGAATGCGAGCGCTGTGGGAATTCAGCTAGAATTTTGGAAGCCACTGCAACACTTTGCTTCCAAATTACGCCACCAACTATGGCCCAGTAACTTCATTCTTAACGATGCTGATATTAAAGTTTAACCAACAACAGCCATATCTTCTGCTTATATATTTTGTGTAATGAATTTTATAATCAAAATCACTCGGTAAACTACAACTTTTTCACATTTACTCACATTGGCATAAGAACATCACTTTATTCCTTTTTAATTTAGCTTACATTGCAGTGATTGACGCTCTGCTGTCTCAATTACAGTATGGTGATAGTAATATAGGTCTACCTCTACTCCTTTTAACCCTGCTTCTGCCTCTAATATGTCTCTGATTAGCCGTTCATGCCTGAGAAGGTGTCCTACCAAACTATCTCGCCTATTTTTGACTGACTTTCATAGAGTCCCCTGTTCTCTTATTCTTCCTAATACCTCTTCATTTCTAACCTTCTCTATCCACGGTATCGTCATCATTTACCGCTAACACCACATTTCTAACGCTTTTAACCTTTTCTTTTCCGCCGCGTCCACCGTTCATGTTTTGCACCCGTACAGCGCCGCTGTGTACGGGTGTCGAATTTGTGAATTCGTTCGCGAGCATCGAAGTGACTTCTTTTTATTGAAGGCGACTAGACCCTGCGCTATCCTCTGGTTTATATCCCTACCACTCCTTCCGTCCTGACTTATTTGACTTCCTAGATAAATGAAATAAGCCACTTCTTCTATCTTTCATCTCCTATCTTTATATTTGTTCATTCCCTACTTTTTCTTCACTTGCATAACAGTATTTTTGTTTTACTTTCAGCCTATTCAGTCTGATCTATTAATAACAAAAAAATTAAAGCGAGATGAATTAGGTTACTTCTTTTATATTTTGCATTGCTAATGTTGGTGACAAGCCATGGTTGATGCGAATCGCCATTTCTAATTGGAGACAGTAGCAGTGCCAACCGATGTCTGTATCTTTGTTTAGTTTCGTGTAAAGTTGTCAATAATTTGATACTTTTCTTTTCTGGTGTAAATGATCATTTTGATTATATATATATATTTATTTTAAGACACTAACCTGTATCGTTTTCAGTAGAGACTCCCAAGCTGTTGGAATTATCGTTGATGAAAGCTTCAGTCGAGTTAGTAAAGGTTTGAGGGGACAAGGTTAGATCGGGTCCACTGGAGGAGTCGAACAGATCAAATGTCGCCGTCACACCTTCTGTCGTACCTGAAATAATATTGCATTTGTAATTTTTACAGACATGTTTCTATCAATTATTTAATTGCTAATTAATTAAAGTATTCATAGTTTCATAGTCCTTTAGTCGTTTTTTGTGCTTTGTTGTATAAGAAACATTTAAGTGCTATTCATCATAATGAACAGGTATTAGAAAGAATAGGAGAACAGAGGACTCTATGGAAGACAATAAGAAATAAGCCAGATAAGGTCTAGTCAGAGACGTACTAGAGGCAGAAACAGGAGTTAGCAGGGGTAGAGCTAGATCTAGGTTAGATTACTGTTCGCAAACAGTTAAGGTTGTTCTAGTTTTAGCGAAATGCGAAGTTTAGCTCAGGATAGGAAAGAGTGGAGGTACGTGTCCAACCAGTCTTAAGACTGACGACCTTGTGATGATGATGATGACATCATAATGTAGTAAATCGGAAGGCTGGTTGGACAGGCATATTCCCTACTTCATTTTCTTAGTCAATCTTCTAGTCTAGTCGAGGAGTAGTTTTTCTGCAAAAAAATCATTTTCAATCTTTTAAAAATTTGATAGATAGTTTATTCGATGAGGGATGCCATTCTAAAAAATCGTATTTCCGTATTTTTTCGGAAAATGAAAATTGCAATTGTTATTAATAAGAAAAGAAAAAAAACTGTTCAGTTTTTTGGCGATTGATCAAAAGCCTATTTTAAAAGATAAATTAAAATACAGTTCTGAGAGAGGTAGGTTTTTTTTATTGAAATTCCTCCACCTTAACGATCTTTTTGCTAATTTCTATTATCGGTTATAATCTTTTGGTATCGTCAAAACAAGGAATCTACTTTTGTTTTTCGTTTTTTGTTGATAACAATTGAGACTATTCACATTTATTTAAAGCGAGAACTAGAACCCTAATTTAGCTCTTTCTCTGTCATTCTTTGTCCCTGTTTCTGATTCTAATGTATAACCGGCATGTCTCACGTGCCCTAAAATGCTATCTCTTCTTTTCCTTATTGACTATCATAGTTTTACATTAATAATCATTTCGAATTTCTCAACTAAATGTTCACGTACACAGAAATTTATGTATTTATTTATATTATTTATTTACATGTTTGTGGTAAATTTTAAGATAATAAAAGAAACTAATATTACAATTACAGCACGATTTTATTGAAAATTATTTTATGAGGGGAGGGGCCGTGAGAATTGTGATTGAAAATTGAGTCGCAAGTACTAAACTAAACCGGCGAATGTCCTAAAAACCGGGTTTACATAATATTTAAGTACAGTAAGACCCCGCTTAACGCGCAGGATACGTTCCATTAAAGTAGAGCGTAATGCGAAACAGCGCTAAACGAGGCTATCTTAACATGTAAATAATGGGGTTAGGGGAAGATGGAGAGAAAATTGGTTAGGTATAAAATTTAATAAATGTTTTTTTTTAATAAAAATAAAACCAAACATTTATTTCTTATTAAAAAGAAACAATTTAAACGAATATACTTATAAAAATAAATAAAATTCTAAGTCAGTCAGATCATTCAGTCTATTCTGTTTCCAATTTTTTGTCAGGAAGGCATTTAATGTAGTTTGCGTTTTCCTTTTGCGTTCTGCTAGAAGTTGTTGATAAGTGGATAAAGCATCTATAACATCCCATCTTGCTTTTGAACTTCTGTCAAAATTTGGATAATTTTCAACATATTGGTCCATAAAACTTACCGCTGCGCACAATTTCGGGGAATCCCCGGGTTGAAATAAAGGAGCGCTAAACGAAACAGCTTTACGCGGGGTCTTACTGTACAGGCAGTGTATCGCCATCTAGTGGGTATTTGCTGCCACTAATGTATTTAGTGTGCTGAGAATTGTGGTAGTAGTAGATTCACCATTATCAATATAGCTAACATTGAAGAAGAGATTGATAATAATAATAGTTTATATATCTGTTACCGGAAATGTATAAAATCCCTGATTGTATACAATTCCTAGGAAAGGTATATAATTCCTAAAATTTCCCGGAAATGTGTGAAATAAATTACACTAGACACATTTTCTAGGAAATCTGTACACTTCCTAATCGGAAATGTATTACAGGTAAAACTAAATAGGCAATAATATTCATTGTTGACGTTATTGTTTAGTTAGGGAAATTTATGACAGACTGGAGTTCCTTTAATGCTTGGAATTGCGAATACAAAATAAATATACTTTAATAATCAAATTATTTTAAGTCGACATTTATTCTTTCTTTTTTAATAAACATAATGCTTCAATGAAGCATGGGAATTAGAGTTGGACAAGTGTTTTTCATTTTTCTAACATTTAAATAGGCGCACGTGTTCATTTTGTATGTTGCTTTCGTTTAATATTTCGTTCTATTTTGTAATCTTTATCTGCAATATCGAAAGCTACATTTAATATTTTCTGACATGATAGGATGTTACAAGTTTGCCGGTCTTCAACGTTAATTCTTTGTTTTATCTTTTTCTCTCTCGAGAAAACCTCGGATGAACGATCCTCTTCCTCGTATGAAATTTTCTCTAACGAAGACAAGATTAATAGCTCAATGTCGATACGTTGATACTCGTCAACAAAATCCGCTCAAGTTTATGACGCGTTTCCGTTTCCCATTCTCTTTCTCTCTCACACACTCTCTTCCTCTATTTTCTTCCTTTATTGTACTATAAAATGAAAATTTTATATCAGGTTTAAAACGACTAAATTTCTTATGTTAAGTAGTACGTAGGTACGATCGTATGATCGCATGTCATCATGTTGGCTGTGGCACGACCAAAGTGCTGATGCTGGAAGGAGGCGAAAAAGTACACAGGTAAAGAGGCGAAACGTAGGGCGTAACGCAGCTGGAAAGCTCCTTAACGGATATTAAATTGGTTTTGCTTTGCGATTTAGTCCTTGGCTATATCCGCGCTATGGGTGATTTATTATTACACATCCACCTTCTGTCAAAGCGTGATATATGTAGGTATACGTGTGTATAATTGTATAAACCCACTCACGAATACACCACGGTAAAGGTGTTTATAGTATTCACGCAAAAGTAAACGAAAGAAGAAAGAAAAACTTGTTCAAAGACCGGTGGAATGTTAAAGGAAAACATTACCTGTGAAAAGAAAATAATATAGTAGTAATAAAAAAATAGTTTCACTGTTTTAGAAAAATTATAGCAGATTTCGGCTGTTACCTATTGGGATCTGACCATCAAAAGGGCGACATCTGGTGGCAAAAAGTAAAAATCGTGTAAAGGTGCACTTATATTATGATTAGTATTGCAATTAACGAATAATTAATTGTTTTTTAATTATGGATATGGAGGTTGGTGTTTTTCCTTCATTTGTGCTGCAAGTGGCTGTAAAAGTAAAAAATTTCAATATTTCATTCCATTATTTTTCTGACCGGTATTTGAACCATTCCACTCAATAATATCATTTAAACTTATCATTTTGCACATATATTTTGCACTTTTCCGAATTTTTTCTTATAATTTCAGCATTCATGCACCCTTACGGTAGCCATATTGATTTTAACTCCGCCCCCTTGTCAGATTTCAATACTGTTATCTAATTATTACAAACTATCGACTGATGTAGATTAAGAGATCAATTACAATATCACTATTATTTGTAGGTGTTTTACTTGCTGTAATTGTTTTTATTAGTCAAGTTGTAATAAAATTATTATATGTTATTACGTGCTATCGTGATTTCTACGGTTTCTAGTAAATGCATCCTTAAACATTTATTTTGAATATTTAGTGACTGACCGAAAAATTTTTTTTATTCCTGATTCGAAAGGGAATGTATTCGATGAAGACATAATTCCGAGTATATTTTCAAAATTGCCCTATTAGCCACCATATTGAATTTTTATTTTGTCAATAGCTCTTACCTTGCAACGGCAATTCAAGTGGGGCCGCTTCACAGGTAGATTTGACTTTTTAATTAGGTTTATTTCATGTTAAACACATCCATGTAGTAGAAATGAGTAAAAAGCGTACAAGGTGAGATATATTTTCTTTCGTTCACTGCGTAGCTCTTTTCTAGTGCATCTGTGATTTCTCAGCCCTTAACGACTCACTGCCCAAAAAATTAAAAAAATATTCCGATTAGTTTATTTCTCGCCTACTAAAGTTACGCTGGTTTCCACTGTGCTATTTTGAACTTTTACTGCATTTCTCACTTTTATCAAATTAATGAAAACTAATGATTTATTTTTTCAGTCTGTAATAAGAACTCGTTTCTTACTTCAATTTAAAGGATCATTATAAATGTTTTCTGCGTAAAACGGATTCCTTCTGAAGAAGCTGACCGCCTGAGCAGTGAACAGTCAACAGGAATCCGCAAGAAATTTCTACATAAAAAAAGAACCAGTCAGAAAATTCCTCTGTATTAGTTTTTTGAAGTGAAACTTTTTTGGTATCGATGAGAGTAAAATCTCAAGGCCATGAAACGACACGTTTTGCAACGATTCGTCTCGCGAAGCGATAGGTTATGAGAATAGAAAGGCGCGCATGCGCATATCGGAATTATAGTCAGCTGTTGTGACCGGCATCTCATAGATTATAGTATAATGTATTTTCACTATACTATAGTGCGAAATTAATTTTTTGGTTATATCTGTGCAGTTATATTTCAGTAAGTGTATTACAGTAAATGTTTATTTAATAACAATTAATACTTATTTAAGAGTGAGTATGTATTAATTCTAATTCCTTGTAGTTATTGATAGTTTACGGTTTTTAAGCACTTCGAAGAATAAACGGAAGCGAAAAAAAATTGACCATTTTTTTTGTTATTGAATTACATAGAAACGCATTAAAGTAGTACTCCTTATGTGGACTAAAGATAAAATATGTTGGAAAACATAAATTCTGAAAAATCTCGTACTCTCTCTTTTTTTAACCAATCATTACTTATTTGTTTTAAAGGTATAGAGAGATCGCCAAAGCAGTTTCAACTACATTACAACCATACTATTTTAGATGTGTTTTCGCTAGTGAAATTGGTTATCTCGACGATTTTGTCGCTTTGGTTCTCCTAATTTAACATTTGCACCATCCTGGGAAGGTTGTGATTTTTCCGAGTCTTCTGTGTTTTCCTTTCAGTCCAGGCAATATGGGCTTCAGACTTCCAAAAGTTCACAATTCGGAAAATGTTTACTTTACAAAAAAGAATTTCAGACCTTTTTTAACGAGATTAAGCCCAAGAATAACAATTGTTCCAGTTTAAACAATCGTGATTTGAACAATATCCGACAGGCGAGAATCTTCCGAACAAATTTACTGGAGGCATGAACGATAAATATGTTTTCATTTTGAGACTTGAACATGGGGACATTTTATATTTTCATTCTTCAATGAAACTATTGGATTAGTTTCCTCCGTTTTATGTAATTAACACAACTGCAGAGAGTTTAATTTCATCTATAGGTGATTTTCGGAAATAATCTTACTCCCTCTTTTCATGACCTCAATTAATTTCTTTTCTTTATTCCGCAATCGCCAATTATGGTGTCGCTTCGTGAAAATGCGTGCACGAAAAAGACATGCTTCAACTTAACTTTATTTTCGAAGCTGATCGCGAAATACCTTCATTTGCGAACAAGATTTCGGCAATCTCCCTATAACGGTACCTTTACTCAGAGTGCCAAAATCGACCAAAAGAATGGCGAGAGTTTTGACCCTAATAACCGGCTTCGATGGGAAAATCACGTCTAAAAGTAATAGGTCTGTAATATAGTTGAAATAAAAATGCTGTAAAACATAAAAAGTATCTTCCAAAGGAATTTTTTGAATAGTTCTTTTATAATTAAAAATACCTTTAGAATAAACCTGAAAGTAAAATGCGTGTTATTTTTACAAATTGAAAAACTAAATAAAACAGAGAAATCCAGTGTGAAGTGGAGTTCATATAGTCCAGTGAAAAACACTGCAGCATTGAGAAGGAATATAGAGACGAAAACTAAATTAATTGGTATAATATTTTCTTAAAAATTCTGGATAAAATAACAATTGGTCGATAAAGGGTCTCAAATCCATACATTCATATCGGCCGTGTAACAGCTCTTTAAGACAGTTCCGTTTTCTCTGTAGTCTTACAAAGTTAGTTTAAACATTAGAAACTTAAATTTTACTGTGATTATATCTAATGTGATGTAGCATCACCTTGTGAAATTGGTTTAGCTATTTTACTGTAATCCTCTTATTGTAATATAACTGCACAGATATAACCAAAAAATTAATTTAGCATTATAGTATAATGAATATACATTATACTATTGGGATCCGTCAAATGGGAGGAGCTTAAAAACATGGCGCCGATTAGGGAAAATTTATCGTAGTTCCTATAGTGTACCGTGCAATTTCCAAGTTTTTAAATTACGATAAAATGATAAGTATTGACACAATATGTGATTGGGCTGACACAAAGCCTCGGAAAGGAAATTTCGTTTAAGGTTAGCGTGTTTTTAATGCCAATCACATTATAAAATTCGGAAATAACAAATCCGGAAGCTAGCCTTCATATTCCGTCAAGTTTACTGCCTACTTTTTACAAACTTCGGATTTAAAAAGTTATTCACGTTATATAATTGGTGAGGTGATTCTGGGTGATTTAAGCAATATCATATCAATGACTTGCACGTACAAGGCCGATTTAAGAGAACATTGCAAACGCATTATTGCAATTTTGTTGTATTGTAGTAGGTAGGTTCTTAACCTCAAAATACTTATATCGTATCATTAGAATTGTGTTAAATCAATTACACACAATAATTTCTCACTTTATAATTTTAGTATGACTAGTTTTAAATTTAGGTTATGGCTGATGTTAAATACTTGCTGAAATATAATCATGTGCATTAAAATGAAGTGAACAAATTTTTATTCCGGAATTCACTTCTTTGATACCTACTGCTTTCATCCAAGCTTCTATTAGTTTACTTTTTTCTCTAATTTTCCGAATATATTTTTTACATATATAAAACGGTTAGTTTTTATTGGAAAGTAGTTAATGTAG
>NW_020438961.1:86808-100135 GCF_000699045.2 Agrilus planipennis
CGTGGGTAGAAAAGGTTAGAAATGAAGAGGTATTGGAGAGAATAGGAGAACAGAGGACTCTATGGAAGTCAGTAAAAAATAGACGAGATAGGTTGGTAGGACACCTTTTTAGGCATGAAGGTCTAGTCAGAGACATATTAGAGGCAGAAACAGAAGTTAGGAGGGGTAGAGGCAGACCTAGATTAGATTACTGTTCGCAAATAGTTAAGGATGTGGGCTGTTCTAGTTTTAGGGTAATGCGAAGTGTAGCTCAGGATAGGAAAGAGTGGAGGTTGTGTCCAACCAGTCTTAGGACTGACGACCTTATGATGATGATATTCTCATTACTGATAATCATTCAGCGCTTAGTTTCAGACAAAATTGAGGGCGAAAGAACGGGCTAGTTTTAACCTATTTTTGAGGTTACCCTTCAATCATTTGAATAAAATAATAATATAAATTTTTCAATCAGCATTTTATCGAAATTATCGGATGCAGTTCGCGATTTCGAACTGTAACAGTAGGATAACTATATCGCTGCGGGACCAAAATCTACTGTATTTTCCTATAGAGGTTTATTTTCGTTCTTTTTAACCAATTATTTCCTCCACTTTTACTCTGACGTCACAGCTATTAGGTACTGTCAGCCATCTTTGACAGCTGTCATCGACAGACATCTTTGCTATTATGTTACGGAATCACAACTGATATCTGTGACGTCCGACTAGGAATGGAAGATGTAGAAATCGGTCAAAAAGACGAAAATGAAGCTCTATAAGTAAATACATGAGGTTTCATGTCTAAAGCGGTATAACTATCCTACTTACAACTTGTTCATTATAGAAATTACAATAAACTGTCAATATATTGACAAAAAACGCATAATGGTAATCCCATGCTTTCGATCTCTCACTTCACCCATGCCTCCGTAAATTATTAATTTCCTACGAGGCTTAGAAGTTAAGATCATAGCCTAACATTTAGGAGAATACCGGTTTGATTCTGGCTCAGCCTACCTGATCAGTAGTTCCGACAGAAATCGAAAAAAAAAGAAAAGATTGAAATAGATTATGCTTTATTCCCACCGGCTGATGCTGAGACCTATTTCGTTGAGCAAAAGCACGAAAAATCCTTTCACCCTCTTTTAGAAATAGTGGGAATGGATGGGTGGTAATTGGGGAGAGGCATAAGAACGGACAATATGAAGACAGTAGAAGAATGAAATACTATCAGTAGAATATTGATGCCCCAGTACTTTTCTATATGGTTTAAGGAAATTATAGAAAAACTAAAACCAAGATAGGAGGAACTGGAATTATACTGATATTCTGCCGAATGCTAAGCTAATATTGGGCACCGTTGTTCTAGACCACCGGTCCACCTCGACAAAAAAGTTAACTAATAATAATACTTTTATGTCTAAGACCCCTAGCACTTTATTGTGCATATGCTGCAATCTTCAACTTGAATTTAGACCACCGGTTCCCAATTTTCTTTTGCTACCGAACCCCTTCCGACTTATCCTTTTTTGCCAAAACTCTACCTCGACAAAAAAGCTAACTAATAATAATAGTTTTATGTCTAAGATCCCTAGACCTTATATGCTGCCATCTTCAACTTGAATTTAGACCACCAGTTCCTAATTTTCTTTTGCTACCGAACCTCTTCCGACTTATCCGTTTTTGGCGGAACTCCATTTCGACGAAAATGTTAACTAATAATAATACTTTTATGTCTAAGACCCCTAGCTCCTTGTTGTGTATTTGCTGCAATCTTCAATTTGAATTTTGAATTCAAAATCTTTATAGCACGTATTTAATGCGCACACCTTTACTTTTAATAGTATTAAAATTAGATATAATGCCCGACAATTGAATTCGCATTTCCAGAGCGATATCCAGTCTAGTTTTGAATTTGCTCTTTATTAGTATAGACGTTAAATGAAAAGCTTGTCTGTAATCTGTAAGTCGATACAAACCGAAACAGGAATCGTAATAACCTTCTCAACGACTGCAGGGTATTTATCTTTATGCTCGATCAAAAGGTCAATCAAATTTGAATCAGTTGATTCGAATTTTTGTTTTAGAAAGGGTGAATTTTTAATATCAATCAGGTTCTAATACTCCAACGCAAACAGTTAACATAGGTACTTTACTCTGATTTAAGAATGAATTTTGTCCTCAGTGGATATTTTGTAATTCCTCTGGAAAATATTATTTCAAAGATTTATTAAGATTTAGATGTTCATGTTTCTACTCACATCTGATGTTACTTGTAACTCATTTTCTTCGAAAAATTTATTTAGAAGAGGAAAACACTCATGACATTTTGGTAAACACATTTAATCCAGAAGTCAAATTTGTTTTATGTCGTTAGAGAAGATCTCTCACTGTAAACATAATAATGGTTTTTCACTGTAAGGATCTGCTGATTATTGAATTTACCGAATATATTGGCCAAATAAGTCACTTTTATTATCCATTTCTTGTCATGCAATAGTTCCACATGATTAACGGGTGCAAAACTTGGTTGACCAATTCTTCTTCTCAAAAGTTATCTCACTTCCATGTGTAGAAGAACTGCTTGATGCTGATTTTCCACATATTCAAAATATTTAAATAAATAATTGAGTCAGACTGCTTTGCATGATTAAGCAGAGAGTCTTAACACAGATAATAATAATAATTAAATAAACAAATAAAATAACAGAGAAAACAGGAATGAACCAATGAATATTTATTGTATCTTATGACCTTAACTTCTTGAGTGGTTTACAATTCCCCTGGATGTTGTACACAATATAATAATTTGGATAGTGTTTGTACCTTAACAGCTAGTGTTAAGGGTCGGCTCAGATTAAAATTTCTATTTGAGAGAAAGTGTTTCTTGATGTGACTACCTACAGTAATGTTTTCATTTAATTAAATTGCATTAAAAATGTGTGGATAGCTTTTAGCATATTTGATATAATTTTACAATACTGACCTGAAATTTGTCAGAAAAGGAAAAGTATTTGCGGTGAGAGTCTCATAAAAGTTAAATACTAACTAAGTCATAAGCACACTATAACATTAGCTGAACTATATATTTCTTTTATAAAAATTGCAGCCCACATGTTTATCATAAAACTAGCTGATCCGGCAGTACTGCCTCAATCGATAAATAATAAAAGACCTAAACTTTTGTATAAAATAAACTTAAAACCAACAAAAGGAATCCATAATTAATAAAAAATTTGTGACAAATAATCTGAAAGATAGTTAACAACTTTCATATTTATTCACCTTTTAAACCTTCTCTGGTCTTCCACAAATAATTCAAGACCAAAATTAGCCAAATCGATCTATCCGTTCTCGAGTTTTAGCGAGACTAACGAACAGCAATTCATTTTTATATATATATATAGATAGATATAGATATAGATATAGATAGATGAACCGTTAGGGTCAGTTTTTCATTACTGGTTTGGTCACTGTAAATTCTTGTTTTGACGAAACACCAGGGTTCAGCGAAACACCATTTGGGAACCGCTGTTTTAGACCGTGCTACCAATAAAATTAGGAGATAACAGTAAGTCGCCACATGGAGAGATTTATCTTTCATTGTGTTTTTTTTAATATTTGATAATCTCCTGTTTATTAAACTGAATTAATCTGTGTTTAGAATAAGATGTTCTGACCAAGAACTTATGGTTCCATTCAGTCCTCAGTCCCACAATTAAAAAGTCAATTAAAATTGGCACATATTAATGAAAAAAAGTAATAATGAATAAAAAGTTCATTAAATCAAACGCTTTTCATAAAAAATTGCGTCAACTTTTTGGTAAGTTACCATGCTACGTACTTATTCAATTTGAAACAACAGTATTCTGTTTAGCTCTCTTATACTGAAATTAAAGATGAAGTTAATTAGTATAATAAAAGACTTAATACAGAAAAATATGATAAGCTAAAATGAGTTCCTTAAGCCCTAAATGTCGACAATTAAATATAATTTCGATTAAGCCGTCGACGCGTTACAATTTTTCCTACCGAAAAAAAGGCGAGCGTGTTTTTATGAGTACACCAACATTAAAATTTTATCTCTTAACCGCCTAAATAAGACCTTAGATGTAATTAAATACTGCCTCGTCTTGTTGTTAGATTTAATTTTCTCAGCTTAATTAATACCTGACTCAACCGCTCCTTCCATTTAGTCCTTTATTTCGTGTTTGTTTTAAAAACTCCACCAGTAAACTCTTGATTCAATTAAAAGTTACAGTTTGCCAAGAGGTTCTCAGCGAAAGAAAAGCTTCTTAAGTAAATTCCTGTTGTAGTTGTAACATTATTCAATTTTTAAGGTTTGGTTATGGATTTTCTGGAAGAATGTCGGATAGTGGTTAATCTTTATTTTTAATTGCGAATTTTTAAAACTAACAGTAATACCATCGCTGCTCCCCGTGTTGGGCAAAAAAGCACTCGTCTTTTGTAACAATATTTATGTACCTTCTCTCTTGGGAGAGAGATTGAAAATTGGGTAAATAGTAGTTTAACTATTCATTAATTGCAAGCCGTTGGAAAAATTGCTAAACGTCGGTTTGCAAAAACTAAACTATTGTTCGTCCTGAAATTTTAACCATACGTTAAGGGTAATTTGCAAAAACCGTGTCAAAATTTCAGGTTTCTATGTATTAGTTCTATATTCTTTAATGGCAGATGATGAGAATATTTATGACTTTTATTGAATTATATATTAATACGTATCAAGGGTCAGCATAAATAAATACAATTATAGAATAAATACAGAATATAGTTTACTAAAGTGTTAATGAAATATTAAATTAACCCCAAATTAATGAGGAAAATTTGATGCTGCTGTCACGGGAACTGAACCTGGGTCTCTGATTTTACGCACTAGTACTGTACCACTAAGCTACGAGAGGAGACAGCAGCAACAACACCGATTGATGCATCAAATATGTCGCAAGTATCGTCGAAACCAACTCTGTATAATTATCAATATATTGTCACATGTTATGTAGACAACCCAACATAGTGTGTCACGATAGGCAACCCAAGATACATAGTAGGGTGCTTCAAACAAAATTTTTAATGTTTTTTTCTAACTCTTACCCCCTCAAATGTTTCTATTTGATGTAAAAAAAATCCTCGCCAAACATTAGCCCTATAGCTCAAATCTAAGGGGTCGCTATTTTTATTTTAGTTTCCCATTTAATTAACATAGGAAAAATTCTTTTTTGTTTTAAATTGAATTTACACATAATTTACGCAATTTTTTCCAAAAAACCGTTTCATATTCTCAAAGTTGAGTCTTTGAGCTTTACAAAACTCTAAGACAAAGTATGATTATCTTTACAAAAAGACTAGTTACAGCCATTTAAAAATTACTAAATTTTGAAATTTGAAAAAATAGCTTGCAATTATTTTTTTTTTCATAATCCTCAAAATTTTTAATCAAACTATTAGTAAGTATTGTATTTTCACAAATTTCAAAAATGGTTCTCAGTACAATACAATACAATATAATACCTAATATGTTAATTAAATGGGAAACTAAAATAAAAATAGCGACCCCTTAGATTTGAGCTATAGGGCTCATGTTCGGCGTAGATTTTTTTTACATCAAATAAAAACATTTGAGAGGGTAAGAGTTAAAAAAAAAATAAAAATTTTGTTTGAAGCACCCTAATACATAGTGACAAATAAGACCAAATTTTCGAGACGTTACATTCTGGATTTTTCTAGAATAAGGCCAGCTGTTATAAATAGTTGCCGCGAAGTCGAAAGAGTCCAGTCTGGCGCCGAACAGAGCTGTCAGCTTCAGATATCTAACAAATTGACAAAATCGAAAAGCAGTGTTTTTGAAGACCACTTGCCCACAGTGGATAACGATCGTGAAGGGTTTTTAAGGAGATGGAAAACCAGAAAAGTGAGCCACATCGAGAAAAATGAAGACAACACTATCTCAACATCGAATATATATGGAGTCCTGAATGTAGAAGAATAAATCGACCAGAAGATTCTACCAGTCGTCGCACACTACTCGGAAAAATGGCTTGACACGTACAGAACTCTAAATACCAACAACATCGCATTCTCCAAAGCTGTCAGTACAAAAGACGACGTCGAAATCTACACTAGCACGCAGTAGGACTACAAGAAATTGATCGACATGTTCGAATCCTCTGAAACAATGTACTACACCTTCTCCAATCCAGCAAACAGACCCATTAAATACGTCATGAAGGGTACCCCCAGGGAACTAACACCTGAGATCGTCTCCGAAGATCTTTACCTTAAAGACACCACAGACTACCGGATGAGACCATGTAGAAAGTAAATCTCTCTATTGTTAATCACCGCTCCCAAAGCCAGAGAAGAAGCAATCAAAAAATCACCACATGCTAACTGCGCGTAAAAATCGATGCAGAAATACAGAAAACAACAACGCCCGACAGAGTACCACCGCCGCCAGCGAATAGGCCACGTACAAAAAAAATGTAAAATGATGCAACGCTGCGTGAAATGCGTATATAATGTACGAAGGCAAAAGGAGAGAAACCTACCTGCAGGAACAGCGACGGACCACACCGTGCCAGTTATCGGGGCTGCCCAGCCTTCTCTAGCAGGACCCAAGCCAAGAAAAATCTACCAGTCATCACTCACAGCGATCAACCCTGGACCCACTCCGCCAAGGCATATCGTATACGTCAGAGCAGCCCAACAACTATCAACCACCATCACCAAAGACAACGAAACGACAACTACAAACTTCCTAGAAGCTCTAGACTTAACCAAAATCAGAACAGCAATCATTAACCTGACAGAGAAATTAAAAATCGCCGAAACATCAACCGAAATACTTACAGTTCTACTAGACAGCACCCAGAAACTGTCAACACTCCTCAAAAACTGAACCACCAAACAACAACATTTATTTAGCTGAAGAGACCTTAGAACAGCCTGAGGGGTAGAAGTTTTAGTCGATAGGCGCTCCTTAATTTATACATATATTGATAATTATGTAGATATGGTTTGGACTATACTTGCGACATATTTGGGGCGCGCGTTTTTGCTGCTGTCACTCCTCGTAGCTTAATAGTAGTTAAACAGACGGGTTCCCATATCTGGGTTACAGCTCCCCATATCTAGGTCATGATCTATCCATCAACATCTTACCAATTTTGGACCTTCAGAAGGTCTTTCTAGAGGTTAGACCATGCTCCTTTTGTCAACAACACCAGAAGCTCTTGTTGAAGACCCTCTGAAATTGTCGTAAAATGGGGTGGAGCCTGTATTTATTTGAATTTCCCGTGTAAAATTTGAATTTTCCGCTTAAAGCTATTGCTTATTAAATATTATTAAGCGAAATGTCANGGTGAAGAGTGAAGATCTATGTCTGAAGTGCTATTGCAGCTTTTCACTGAACATATTAAATTTTTATTTGATTTAACTTTAGAAGAAAACTTCGTCGACTCCATCATCAAAATAAATTTTACTTTTTCAACGTGTTTTATTATTTTAATAAACAATTGTACAATTTGCGTTAACAGTTCCTATGTAAATTTTTCCCTCATTTGAGTTATAAATTTTGCCATCAGATGGTGTATGCCCATTTGACGGATCCCAATAATGTATGAGATGCCGGTCGTCAACAGCTGACTGTAATACCAATATGCGCATGCGCGCCTTTCTCTTCCCATATTCCATCGCTTCGCGAGACGAATCGTTGCAAAACGTGCCGTTTCATGACCTTGAGATTTTACTCTCATCGATATCAAAAAAGTTTCCCTTCAAAAATATAGTAGAAAGAAGTAAAATATCCCTACTAAAGGTTTAAAAAAAATTACTAATCCTAAAACGATCCTTTCGTTATTACATTACTCCATTATTTTAATTTATATCATATTTTCTATTTAATTTCATATTTATACTATTCTGAAATTTTAATACAAAATAATCTCTAAACCTTTCAAGTTTCGTATAAAGCCGCGTGGCTTCAGGGAATAATATTTAATGATACTTTTAATATAATTGACAATACGTATATCTATAATCCAATAACATAATGTTTACATTTCGGTGCAAACGAATGGTGTACAGCTGCAGGGCTATCGCGAGAAATATAATTTGTTTACAAAACGTACCATGGTGGGATAATATATTTTGTTTCAACAATGAAATCGCAGTTTTTGAAATATAGGCAACTGAACGAGCAATAAATGTAACAGGTACGCACATTTTCACTTACGAGCTATTTGCTGGTTCATGCAATCACATAAAATTTTACTCATTTTATTCATGCCCTATGTAGACTTTATTATCAAATTGTCGCTAGGATAATATGAGCAATTCATTCCTAATCAGAACTTTTGTACAACTATGAAAATTGAAATTGAAATGTCACATTGTATCTATCATTTAAACTTTTTATTTTCCGTTAATGTTTTCATATTTTATTCCGAGTGTCGTTTCCGTGAATAATATATTTTCTTCAATTTAGCAATTTATGTAGTTGAATTCCTACTTTTCAAGAGAACCGGTAGTTTCTAAAACGGATCAATACGTTTCCTTAACGTTAAGCTCAAGATCAAAATGGAATAAAATCGGTTAAGATAAATTGCTTTTCCTTAGAGAGATTTCTGAAATTTATTAAAATCGACTTCCATGTATTATGCATTAAATGGTTCTAGGTGAACGACTCGGCATGAAATTTGTTCTGAAAAGCACCTGAAGTTGAAGAACCTTATTATATTTTCTTCTAAGCTTTTTTATTATTAAAAATAATAACTACCGTAAACCGTGGCACAACACTGACCGATTAATAACCGTAAATCAGAGACCACAAATATGTGAACTGTGAATTCGCTGATATATAACAAGATATCTTAAGCTTATGTTAAATTGAAGTCACTGAGGTAAACCGAATATCGTATTTTAGATTATTATAGAATGTTATGGTGCCAATCAATAAAAATCAGCGTTGTCAGATGAATTTCTTTTTATTCTCCAATTTTTTACCGAAGTTTCCTAATATATCCTGAGATCCTTATGGCGAAAAAAGGAAGACGGTATTTCTTTAGTTATTCACAAGTATTTAAAAGTTCACCTAATGTTTAAACAATAAGAATTCAATTGGCACAAAAATTATATTAAATCATAAATAAAATAAAAATCCTTTTTCCCGAAGACGTGTCTAAATTCCTTAGGATTAGGGAAATTTCCCAAGATCCGGCAACGCTAACCAAAGTCGAATCTATTAATAGTCATCTTCCTCCTTTCTACTTGCTACTTATAGAGAGAGAGAGAGAGAAAAGGACAGAGGGAGATAAGGAGACAGGGTGAAAGGGAGAGAGAAGGAGAGGAAGAGATAGGGAGAAAGAAGAGAGATAAAATATAACAGCATATTATTAGAAAATACATTCCCTCAAAATAGTGAATACTCATGAGTTATTGCAGAATAATACAATATTCTCAGCAATTTTCGACGCAGAATGCAAATGTAATACCGAAAAATCTGCATATTCACTGATTAAAACAACTAAGAACTTCCTCTATAATATTGGTATTAAAATTGAAGAGCTTCCATAAACGGAATTTAATATTAATCTTAAGTTGAACAAAAATGTTTGCTAGCTGTTACACAAAGTAATTGAAGCACACATTTAAAGGGACGAAAACAACTACTATATAATATTAAACTGTACAAAAACCCCAATAACAGTACAACTTAATTTGCAAAAAGAAAGATGTACCAAATATTTTATTTTGATCGCAGTACATTTGAATGTGGGGCGATAACAATAGTTTGTTTTTTGCATTTATTTTGTGATTCCGTTACGAATCTTCTATAACTCATGACTAATTATTTTTTGTCAGGTTGTGTGTTTTCTAATATGCTCCTAAGTATATTGCATCAAGCATATCGCAATTTCAATTGTTCATATCTCAGATACCAACTACATGCTCATTTTAAAATTTTACATTCAGCATATTCTCATTCGAAAGCGTTCGAAATGTGGTGTTACAGGCGGATGATGAGGATATTGTGGGTAGAAAAAGTTAGAAATGAAGAGGTATTGGAGAGAATAGGAGAACAGAGGACTCTATGGAAGTCAGTAAAAAATAGACGAGATAGGTTGGTAGGACACCTTTTTAGGCATGAAGGTCTAGTCAGAGACATATTAGAGGCAGAAACAGAAGTTAGGAGGGGTAGAGGCAGACCTAGATTAGATTACTGTTCGCAAATAGTTAAGGATGTGGGCTGTTCTAGTTTTAGGGTAATGCGAAGTGTAGCTCAGGATAGGAAAGAGTGGAGGTTGTGTCCAACCAGTCTTAGGACTGACGACCTTATGATGATGATATTCTCATTACTGATAATCATTCAGCGCTTAGTTTCAGACAAAATTGAGGGCGAAAGAACGGGCTAGTTTTAACCTATTTTTGAGGTTACCCTTCAATCATTTGAATAAAATAATAATATAAATTTTTCAATCAGCATTTTATCGAAATTATCGGATGCAGTTCGCGATTTCGAACTGTAACAGTAGGATAACTATATCGCTGCGGGACCAAAATCTACTGTATTTTCCTATAGAGGTTTATTTTCGTTCTTTTTAACCAATTATTTCCTCCACTTTTACTCTGACGTCACAGCTATTAGGTACTGTCAGCCATCTTTGACAGCTGTCATCGACAGACATCTTTGCTATTATGTTACGGAATCACAACTGATATCTGTGACGTCCGACTAGGAATGGAAGATGTAGAAATCGGTCAAAAAGACGAAAATGAAGCTCTATAAGTAAATACATGAGGTTTCATGTCTAAAGCGGTATAACTATCCTACTTACAACTTGTTCATTATAGAAATTACAATAAACTGTCAATATATTGACAAAAAACGCATAATGGTAATCCCATGCTTTCGATCTCTCACTTCACCCATGCCTCCGTAAATTATTAATTTCCTACGAGGCTTAGAAGTTAAGATCATAGCCTAACATTTAGGAGAATACCGGTTTGATTCTGGCTCAGCCTACCTGATCAGTAGTTCCGACAGAAATCGAAAAAAAAAGAAAAGATTGAAATAGATTATGCTTTATTCCCACCGGCTGATGCTGAGACCTATTTCGTTGAGCAAAAGCACGAAAAATCCTTTCACCCTCTTTTAGAAATAGTGGGAATGGATGGGTGGTAATTGGGGAGAGGCATAAGAACGGACAATATGAAGACAGTAGAAGAATGAAATACTATCAGTAGAATATTGATGCCCCAGTACTTTTCTATATGGTTTAAGGAAATTATAGAAAAACTAAAACCAAGATAGGAGGAACTGGAATTATACTGATATTCTGCCGAATGCTAAGCTAATATTGGGCACCGTTGTTCTAGACCACCGGTCCACCTCGACAAAAAAGTTAACTAATAATAATACTTTTATGTCTAAGACCCCTAGCACTTTATTGTGCATATGCTGCAATCTTCAACTTGAATTTAGACCACCGGTTCCCAATTTTCTTTTGCTACCGAACCCCTTCCGACTTATCCTTTTTTGCCAAAACTCTACCTCGACAAAAAAGCTAACTAATAATAATAGTTTTATGTCTAAGATCCCTAGACCTTATATGCTGCCATCTTCAACTTGAATTTAGACCACCAGTTCCTAATTTTCTTTTGCTACCGAACCTCTTCCGACTTATCCGTTTTTGGCGGAACTCCATTTCGACGAAAATGTTAACTAATAATAATACTTTTATGTCTAAGACCCCTAGCTCCTTGTTGTGTATTTGCTGCAATCTTCAATTTGAATTTTGAATTCAAAATCTTTATAGCACGTATTTAATGCGCACACCTTTACTTTTAATAGTATTAAAATTAGATATAATGCCCGACAATTGAATTCGCATTTCCAGAGCGATATCCAGTCTAGTTTTGAATTTGCTCTTTATTAGTATAGACGTTAAATGAAAAGCTTGTCTGTAATCTGTAAGTCGATACAAACCGAAACAGGAATCGTAATAACCTTCTCAACGACTGCAGGGTATTTATCTTTATGCTCGATCAAAAGGTCAATCAAATTTGAATCAGTTGATTCGAATTTTTGTTTTAGAAAGGGTGAATTTTTAATATCAATCAGGTTCTAATACTCCAACGCAAACAGTTAACATAGGTACTTTACTCTGATTTAAGAATGAATTTTGTCCTCAGTGGATATTTTGTAATTCCTCTGGAAAATATTATTTCAAAGATTTATTAAGATTTAGATGTTCATGTTTCTACTCACATCTGATGTTACTTGTAACTCATTTTCTTCGAAAAATTTATTTAGAAGAGGAAAACACTCATGACATTTTGGTAAACACATTTAATCCAGAAGTCAAATTTGTTTTATGTCGTTAGAGAAGATCTCTCACTGTAAACATAATAATGGTTTTTCACTGTAAGGATCTGCTGATTATTGAATTTACCGAATATATTGGCCAAATAAGTCACTTTTATTATCCATTTCTTGTCATGCAATAGTTCCACATGATTAACGGGTGCAAAACTTGGTTGACCAATTCTTCTTCTCAAAAGTTATCTCACTTCCATGTGTAGAAGAACTGCTTGATGCTGATTTTCCACATATTCAAAATATTTAAATAAATAATTGAGTCAGACTGCTTTGCATGATTAAGCAGAGAGTCTTAACACAGATAATAATAATAATTAAATAAACAAATAAAATAACAGAGAAAACAGGAATGAACCAATGAATATTTATTGTATCTTATGACCTTAACTTCTTGAGTGGTTTACAATTCCCCTGGATGTTGTACACAATATAATAATTTGGATAGTGTTTGTACCTTAACAGCTAGTGTTAAGGGTCGGCTCAGATTAAAATTTCTATTTGAGAGAAAGTGTTTCTTGATGTGACTACCTACAGTAATGTTTTCATTTAATTAAATTGCATTAAAAATGTGTGGATAGCTTTTAGCATATTTGATATAATTTTACAATACTGACCTGAAATTTGTCAGAAAAGGAAAAGTATTTGCGGTGAGAGTCTCATAAAAGTTAAATACTAACTAAGTCATAAGCACACTATAACATTAGCTGAACTATATATTTCTTTTATAAAAATTGCAGCCCACATGTTTATCATAAAACTAGCTGATCCGGCAGTACTGCCTCAATCGATAAATAATAAAAGACCTAAACTTTTGTATAAAATAAACTTAAAACCAACAAAAGGAATCCATAATTAATAAAAAATTTGTGACAAATAATCTGAAAGATAGTTAACAACTTTCATATTTATTCACCTTTTAAACCTTCTCTGGACTTCCCTCACTTCCATGTGT
>NW_020438961.1:100205-102165 GCF_000699045.2 Agrilus planipennis
AGATAGATATAGATATAGATATAGATAGATGAACCGTTAGGGTCAGTTTTTCATTACTGGTTTGGTCACTGTAAATTCTTGTTTTGACGAAACACCAGGGTTCAGCGAAACACCATTTGGGAACCGCTGTTTTAGACCGTGCTACCAATAAAATTAGGAGATAACAGTAAGTCGCCACATGGAGAGATTTATCTTTCATTGTGTTTTTTTTAATATTTGATAATCTCCTGTTTATTAAACTGAATTAATCTGTGTTTAGAATAAGATGTTCTGACCAAGAACTTATGGTTCCATTCAGTCCTCAGTCCCACAATTAAAAAGTCAATTAAAATTGGCACATATTAATGAAAAAAAGTAATAATGAATAAAAAGTTCATTAAATCAAACGCTTTTCATAAAAAATTGCGTCAACTTTTTGGTAAGTTACCATGCTACGTACTTATTCAATTTGAAACAACAGTATTCTGTTTAGCTCTCTTATACTGAAATTAAAGATGAAGTTAATTAGTATAATAAAAGACTTAATACAGAAAAATATGATAAGCTAAAATGAGTTCCTTAAGCCCTAAATGTCGACAATTAAATATAATTTCGATTAAGCCGTCGACGCGTTACAATTTTTCCTACCGAAAAAAAGGCGAGCGTGTTTTTATGAGTACACCAACATTAAAATTTTATCTCTTAACCGCCTAAATAAGACCTTAGATGTAATTAAATACTGCCTCGTCTTGTTGTTAGATTTAATTTTCTCAGCTTAATTAATACCTGACTCAACCGCTCCTTCCATTTAGTCCTTTATTTCGTGTTTGTTTTAAAAACTCCACCAGTAAACTCTTGATTCAATTAAAAGTTACAGTTTGCCAAGAGGTTCTCAGCGAAAGAAAAGCTTCTTAAGTAAATTCCTGTTGTAGTTGTAACATTATTCAATTTTTAAGGTTTGGTTATGGATTTTCTGGAAGAATGTCGGATAGTGGTTAATCTTTATTTTTAATTGCGAATTTTTAAAACTAACAGTAATACCATCGCTGCTCCCCGTGTTGGGCAAAAAAGCACTCGTCTTTTGTAACAATATTTATGTACCTTCTCTCTTGGGAGAGAGATTGAAAATTGGGTAAATAGTAGTTTAACTATTCATTAATTGCAAGCCGTTGGAAAAATTGCTAAACGTCGGTTTGCAAAAACTAAACTATTGTTCGTCCTGAAATTTTAACCATACGTTAAGGGTAATTTGCAAAAACCGTGTCAAAATTTCAGGTTTCTATGTATTAGTTCTATATTCTTTAATGGCAGATGATGAGAATATTTATGACTTTTATTGAATTATATATTAATACGTATCAAGGGTCAGCATAAATAAATACAATTATAGAATAAATACAGAATATAGTTTACTAAAGTGTTAATGAAATATTAAATTAACCCCAAATTAATGAGGAAAATTTGATGCTGCTGTCACGGGAACTGAACCTGGGTCTCTGATTTTACGCACTAGTACTGTACCACTAAGCTACGAGAGGAGACAGCAGCAACAACACCGATTGATGCATCAAATATGTCGCAAGTATCGTCGAAACCAACTCTGTATAATTATCAATATATTGTCACATGTTATGTAGACAACCCAACATAGTGTGTCACGATAGGCAACCCAAGATACATAGTAGGGTGCTTCAAACAAAATTTTTAATGTTTTTTTCTAACTCTTACCCCCTCAAATGTTTCTATTTGATGTAAAAAAAATCCTCGCCAAACATTAGCCCTATAGCTCAAATCTAAGGGGTCGCTATTTTTATTTTAGTTTCCCATTTAATTAACATAGAAAAAATTCTTTTTTGTTTTAAATTGAATTTACACATAATTTACGCAATTTTTTCCAAAAAACCGTTTCATATTCTCAAAGTTGAGTCTTTGAGCTTTACAAAACTCTAAGACAAAGTATGATTATCTTTACAAAAAGACT
>NW_020438961.1:102411-153499 GCF_000699045.2 Agrilus planipennis
CTTTATCTTAGAGTTTTGTAAAGCTTAAATACTCAACTTTGAGAATATGAGACGGTTTTTTGGAAAAAATTGAGTAAATTATATGTAAATTCAATTTAAAACAAAAAAAAATTTTTTGCTATGTTAATTAAATGGGAAACTAAAATAAAAATAGCGACCCCTTAGATTTGAGCTATAGGGCTCATGTTCGGCGTAGATTTTTTTTACATCAAATAAAAACATTTGAGAGGGTAAGAGTTAAAAAAAAAATAAAAATTTTGTTTGAAGCACCCTAATACATAGTGACAAATAAGACCAAATTTTCGAGACGTTACATTCTGGATTTTTCTAGAATAAGGCCAGCTGTTATAAATAGTTGCCGCGAAGTCGAAAGAGTCCAGTCTGGCGCCGAACAGAGCTGTCAGCTTCAGATATCTAACAAATTGACAAAATCGAAAAGCAGTGTTTTTGAAGACCACTTGCCCACAGTGGATAACGATCGTGAAGGGTTTTTAAGGAGATGGAAAACCAGAAAAGTGAGCCACATCGAGAAAAATGAAGACAACACTATCTCAACATCGAATATATATGGAGTCCTGAATGTAGAAGAATAAATCGACCAGAAGATTCTACCAGTCGTCGCACACTACTCGGAAAAATGGCTTGACACGTACAGAACTCTAAATACCAACAACATCGCATTCTCCAAAGCTGTCAGTACAAAAGACGACGTCGAAATCTACACTAGCACGCAGTAGGACTACAAGAAATTGATCGACATGTTCGAATCCTCTGAAACAATGTACTACACCTTCTCCAATCCAGCAAACAGACCCATTAAATACGTCATGAAGGGTACCCCCAGGGAACTAACACCTGAGATCGTCTCCGAAGATCTTTACCTTAAAGACACCACAGACTACCGGATGAGACCATGTAGAAAGTAAATCTCTCTATTGTTAATCACCGCTCCCAAAGCCAGAGAAGAAGCAATCAAAAAATCACCACATGCTAACTGCGCGTAAAAATCGATGCAGAAATACAGAAAACAACAACGCCCGACAGAGTACCACCGCCGCCAGCGAATAGGCCACGTACAAAAAAAATGTAAAATGATGCAACGCTGCGTGAAATGCGTATATAATGTACGAAGGCAAAAGGAGAGAAACCTACCTGCAGGAACAGCGACGGACCACACCGTGCCAGTTATCGGGGCTGCCCAGCCTTCTCTAGCAGGACCCAAGCCAAGAAAAATCTACCAGTCATCACTCACAGCGATCAACCCTGGACCCACTCCGCCAAGGCATATCGTATACGTCAGAGCAGCCCAACAACTATCAACCACCATCACCAAAGACAACGAAACGACAACTACAAACTTCCTAGAAGCTCTAGACTTAACCAAAATCAGAACAGCAATCATTAACCTGACAGAGAAATTAAAAATCGCCGAAACATCAACCGAAATACTTACAGTTCTACTAGACAGCACCCAGAAACTGTCAACACTCCTCAAAAACTGAACCACCAAACAACAACATTTATTTAGCTGAAGAGACCTTAGAACAGCCTGAGGGGTAGAAGTTTTAGTCGATAGGCGCTCCTTAATTTATACATATATTGATAATTATGTAGATATGGTTTGGACTATACTTGCGACATATTTGGGGCGCGCGTTTTTGCTGCTGTCACTCCTCGTAGCTTAATAGTAGTTAAACAGACGGGTTCCCATATCTGGGTTACAGCTCCCCATATCTAGGTCATGATCTATCCATCAACATCTTACCAATTTTGGACCTTCAGAAGGTCTTTCTAGAGGTTAGACCATGCTCCTTTTGTCAACAACACCAGAAGCTCTTGTTGAAGACCCTCTGAAATTGTCGTAAAATGGGGTGGAGCCTGTATTTATTTGAATTTCCCGTGTAAAATTTGAATTTTCCGCTTAAAGCTATTGCTTATTAAATATTATTAAGCGAAATGTCACTAGAATACTGAAAAACGTTGTTTTTCTGTAAAAGGGTGTGTAATTTGTAGCTATTGTTTTTTGTCTATTGAATTTTTTTTTCAATAAATGTCGCAATAAGGTCGAAACAATGGAGCGTGGACATGGCTAGGCCAGTTTAAACTTGAATTTTCCCTCCAACAGAGACTTTGGAAATAAAATTCTGTGTTGGTAAAATAACTGTAACTGTAGAGTATCGGTGAGTAAGACACCAGGGGTCCGTGTTCGATTACCGGAGAAAGCGTGATAGCAACAATAATTTTTTTTCATTAATGTGGGTTGGTCTGTAGATGTTTGATATTGAATATTAACCTCTTCGAGAAGATTTCATATGGTATTAATGCTGTTGAGCTTACACTACAATAATGTTGCATATGACATAAGTATAACCAGAATTCTATGTGATATTTTTCTATGAGTAACCTTATACAGCCACTTGAAAATTAGTTTAAAGAATGCGATCTTTGATTTTATAGTTAATGAAAATTGAATAACCATTTCACATTTCAATTATAGATTAAAAAAAAAAAATCAATTACCTATCACTGTGGCTTTAAAATAAATAGAAAATACAAGTTGGTTTTTTGTGTCAAAAAGTTTTTTTGATGAATTAGGTAAAGAGAATAAAAGAAATGCTTTTAACTCATTCGTAGTACATACATTCCCACTGGGATTTTGCATAGCATATGTCATAGGGAAATATAGATTTAGTAGTTGAAAATGTAGGGCATAGGTAAAGTACATGGAACAGACAGCATGTATAAGTAAGCTCAAGTACCGAACCTTCAGGCTACGTGTAGTAGATACAAATGAAAGGACTATTTACTCTTTTCTTACAACAAGGTTTATTGATAAGTATGTAACGTATATATAAAAGTATCTAAGCCATAGGCCTCACTTTTCACGAATGTTTTAACTGTAGAGATAAAATGAAATGCAAATCAAGATTTTGTATAGGTAAATGCAAAAAACATCAAGATATATGTTATGAATTCATTCATTAGGGAGAGACATTTAATGAAAATTGTATTAGATGAATAACATTTGGGACTGTACCTATAAGAAAATTTAGTTTCTATTTGATTAAAGGATTTTAACACTAGGTATATGTATAGTTATAGTAAGCATATAAAATTTCAAGTCGTTGTCTAATCAACGAATTATTCTAAAGGAGTAAATTAGTACTGGTATAAGATTTAATTTTGTTTCTCCCTGATAGCAGTTGTTTGCCGTGAAATCACGAGCAGTGTTTTTTCGAAATGTTGGTTTTAACGGAGCGAATGAAGCTTGATATAAAACATTATATACATGCTTTATTTACAAATGAATTATTAACTATGATATAATGTATTACAACTACAGGCACAACGAAAAAAATATGAATTAAAAACGCGAGTTAACAAGAAGAAGGACAAAAGGTAAATAACTCTAAATTATGTGACAAAATCAATAATCGTTCAGGTGTCATCACCAATACCTGGTATACAACAAAAGAATACGAGTCAAAAGCCAATAAAGGGAAAAGCCCAACAAGGTATGACTCTGCCTCGAGGTACGAAATTCCTGTAACCCTGCATACAATTGAAGAGCATCGATAATAAAATCAACAAAGCTGGTTGCATTTCCAATATAATAAAATAAAATTGGTTGAATAATGATAAACAAATCTAACAAAATAATTCGAAGTGGTCTGTATTCTGTGGAAACAGCCAGACTCGGATCGCGATTTCAATCTTTGTGGATCTCATCAGCTCGTTGCAGGCAGCTCCGACAGAACACAGACCAACCTTTACCTGCTGTCTTAACAGCGCGTTTTAGAAAATACTACAAATGGCGTGGTGAGCGCCATCTGTAGTATTTTCATAAACAAATCTATCTCTAACGCTAAAAAGTATTAAAATTAAACTGCAACAGCAGTGCTCTAGGTAGTTTCGATAATCTATTCGATATTTATTCTTGCATTCTAGTTTTATTATTATTTTTTGTAATAGATACTTTGATTATGTTCTAAATATTTATGTTAAATATACCCGTACGTGTTTCTATGACAGCTTCCACTTCAATTATTTTCTACGCAACCGCGATACCCTCATGCACACACTTGTTTGCTGTTCTAAATTGTATGGTGGTTGATTTTGACGTTTTCCTATTAAAACCCTGTTTATTTTATCTACGTCGGTCAAATCCAAATGTGATTTTTATATCTGTGCTAAATTTTTCTGTAATTTTCAACATTAATTACGACTACTATTTGTTCTGGCTTTCTCAGTTTTCATTGGTCAACTTTTGGTAACTATTAATTTCCGTTTCCAAAGTCAGGCATTTATATTTAATTTACACTATTCGATCGTTGCCGGCGATTTATGATCCAGTTATTTAACACGGCTTTCATTGTTTGTTACAATAACTTGATTATTTAAGCTAATTTGGTATTTTATTAAACAAATTTGTAGTAGTTATTTCGTTACATTTAAAAGTCAGATTCTAATTACTTTTTGGTGTTACATTTACTTATTTTTAGTATGTGCTTATAACAGTGGGTTCAACATATTTATTGTGAACCTTAAACACTATATAGGGGTATACTAAGTATATGAAATCCTATGACATTGTTAGTTACTAATAGTGGTTAATATACAATACTTATTTGAAATCATTTTTTGATTTTTTATCTACTACAAACTTCCTTAGATTAATGAGGAAAATAAATATTTTTGTTGCTGTTGTCACCTCCCCGCCGGGAATCGAACCCGGGACCTGTGGCTTTTCGCACCAATGCTCTGACCACTAAGCTACGAGAGATGACAACAGCAACCACATTAATCTGAGGATGTTTGTAGTGGATAAAAATTCAAAAAATGATTTCGAATTAGGGGTTTTGTAATGTTCATTTAAATGGAATTTGTTGGGTACAAGAAACCGATTGATGGACGTGCTTACGTAAATATAATTTGTTTTTGTAATTTCTGAGAGACACTAAATAAAACTTTGTAAACTTGCGGTGCATCTTTACGACGCTAAAGGAACTATATTACATATTTGCATTTCTAATTTAATTGCTTGGGGTAAGTAAGTTGTCATCCTCAACCCGAGATCCCACGATTGTCATTTATGTCGGATTTTACAACCGTAATATTTCGAAAACTTTGTCGCTCAATGGGGAGAAACGGGAAGGATAACGTTTTGCTAACGTTAGCATGTTTTTACATCCTACAAAATCGACTTTTATGAACAAATTGTGTTCCCTATATTAATAATACGGAAAATCCACCATTTCTTTAATTAAATTTTTTTATTTGGTTACAAATACTTTTATGAGTAAAATAATTCGAAGTGGTCTGTATTCTGTCGAAACTGCCAGACGCGGATCGCGATTTCGATCTTTTTGGATCTCATCAGCGCGTCGCAGGCAGCTCCGACAGAAAAATACGTAATCCTAAAATGTAGCATCGTGCTACAGATGGCGTTTACTGCGCCATTTGTAGTATTTTCTAAAACGCACTGTTAAGACAGCAGGTAAAAGTTGGTCTGTGTTCTGTCGGAGCTGCCTGCGACGCGCTGATGAGATCCAAAAAGATCGAAATCGCGATCCGCGTCTGGCAGTTTCGACAGAATACAGACCACTTCGAATTATTTTATTCGATTAAGCTAACGTGCCTATCACGTTGAGGTTGGCTACGCCAGGATTCGTTTTCAGCAAGTAGATATCCACACAAGTGGACCTTGTTGAAAAATACGTAATCCTAAAATGTAGCATCGTGCTACAGATGGCGTTCACTGTGCCGTTTGTAGTATTTTCTGAAACGCACTTTTATGAGTATTTTTGCTGTAATGTAAATCGTTATCGTACGCGTAAGTTAAGTGCTTTGTTAGTTTATCGAAATGATCAAAGGAAGATCGCGATTTCGAACTTATTAGTTCTCATTAACACACAATAGGAAGCCTGATGAGAGCTAATAAGTTCTAAATTGAAATGCACATCTGATAATCTTGATACATTTCTGATGGACAGCTTAATGTTCTTTATATGAACACAGTTAACTGATAAAACGAAACGTACAGAAAGGGTCCTCCTCATTCTGTACTAGATAAGTCGCGTTATACATGTACAATTTTTACAAAACAGTTGGTAATAGTGCACCACTATTTTGAAGGGGTCGAGTTTTAATTTTATTTTTACAAGCTTTTATTTAACTTCAAATGTTTTCATGTGAAGTACAAATCTTGCAAGCTTAATTTGACCCCGATGTTCAATTGAGTTGAAATGTGGTACACCTATGTAACTTGGATGACAATGGTACCATGAGGCTGGTCTGATGATGAAGTCGAACATAGGAATTACTGAACACAACAAGATAATCCTCTCTTTCAAAAGGTCTTGATGATTACTATACCCCTAGGTGATATTCAAGGTCTGATTGAAGGTGACCATGGAATTAGTAAACATAGCAAAATAACCCTTCGTGTTTGAACTCTTTGGAATGGTGTTACTATTACATAAGGAGATAAAAGAAAATTTTGTTCGGTGAGATTGGCGTCGTCTGCACTGCTCTGCAACCTTTCTAGGAGAAGGAAAACTCCGAAATTAGCAAATTGAAGAACTGAATTCTACAAAATTAACTGGGAAGAAACCGTGCAACAATGATGCTTTACTTGAAATGGACAGATTGAGAAATATTTCTAACTAAATATACAATATATATGATATCGCTGTTTTTCTAATAAGTGTGTCGTAGGCAAATGTATGATACATTAACACGTGGTTAGGTTAGGTACTATATTATTCTATTCGTACATGTTTGAAGAGATTTAAAAGCTTGCTGCAAGGCTTATTCTTATTGTAATGTTTATTGTGCTAGTAGCTAACCGCGTGTTAATGTATCATACATTTGCCGACTACACACTTTACAGAAAAACAGCCATATTCAACCGTGGTGTGGGTTTGGAGTAGACATAACATAATTGGTTTTGTGATCTTTATAATTAATTTTTTTCTTTTTTATGAATTTTAATAAAAGCTTGACTTGAGATTTGTTTTCAGTTTTTATTTATTTAGTTTAACACACATATTGTTGATAAATGTAGAAGTTTATTTATGGTAATTTCTATAACATCTTTTGCGTAAAGATGCTTGGAATCGATTTTATTATTCTTGCCAACAATTAGTATGTCTATAATACTGGGGTTATAACTTATAACAGGTGTTTTTCGTTATCAATTTCATGTGTCTCGTTCAGTTTCAATGTTTTTTTCATTAAGGAGTTATTAAGGAGATTACATTTTCTCAAGGTGATTATTGTAGCGATCACGAGTGTGTTTGTGTGCGATCGGGCACACGTGTGTGTGAACTTCTTATCGATTCGCCGACTAGCCGCGGGCACCTTTCTTCATGTGCGCCGTATTTGTAAATGTGTGTGTTGTACCTGCGTTCTGGAAAAGTAGTTAAACAGTTCAAAGAAAAAATAAACTATCCGGATGTCTCTAGAAGGTCCCAGAAAGTAAATAAAAGAGTATTTAAAAGAAGAGAATGCAGAAGTGAATCCAGAAATAAATTGACAGTGATAGCAGTGAAATAAATAGCGCAGTGAATAGTGATACATCAACAATAGTGTAAATAAATAGAATAATTCATAACCTAAGTTTAGTAATAATTTAATAATGTTTTTAAATTTTTCAATAATTAGTGTAAATAAACAGTTTTTGTCGTGATCAGTATAAGAAGTTAATTTTGTTAAACCCACGAACGTTACATTATGTAATCACTTTTTACAATAGCTTCAATCCAGGTATAATGTGGAGTGCGGAAAAAAGACGAATTATTATTTAGTTTGTCGTATATATCATTTTAACTTACTCATTACATTTTTTACCTACTGTTTATCAATTTATGTTTGCTTTTTTATAATATCAATAAAGTAACCTTACACCCCGATGGAAAAGGTTTGGATCCATCGGTATATGATTGGATCTCGTTGTATATGTTTATATCGGGATATATCCAAAGTTTTGATTTTACTATATATAAGCATAGATAAAATTATATACGCATGTAGTCATATCTGTTCAGATACAATTATATATAAGAAGATATAGAGCTATACATAGAATTATATCCAAGCAGATATACGAATACCGAAGCATATCGAAGTATATACCCACATATTCGAGCACATACGAGTATGAATAGTTATATGTGCTTAGATCCGATCGGATATTAACTTTAACTTGTTTTTGGTGAATTTCAAATTTTTCTGTATTGTAAGCAGTTGCGGATTTACCAGCGGAATGAGCAGCCTGAAGCACAGTGTGGCAGATTTTAGGGGCGGCAATTTGTGGGCCCTTATTATCAGAAAAACCGAAACTTCTGTGATAAGTATAGTTAACAATGATTTTTTTTTTTAAGTGGGTAAAATGATTTCAAAAGTTATTACACTCCTACGGTGAGTTTACTTGGACAATATCGGCCTGATTTTAAAAACAGCACAAATACAGAATGGTAAATTGCAGCTCTTTCTTTCTATCTTTTGCGCCATTCTCTCGAAATCTCAGAGGCCAAGGTGTTTCTGTCAAGTTGTATCTACTCACCAAAATTTTAGCCATTTGGAAGTTGTTGTTTGACAATCCTTTCAATGAATCGATGTATATATTGATAAAAATGGAAAAAATGGAGTATCGAGCTGCCATCACAAATTTGTTTTTTGTGTTGGACGCTGAGTACGAGGACGCTAACTTTACTAGCGTGAATTTTGAGGTAGTCGGTTCCAAAAGAAGCAAAAACTGTTTCTCCGGCTGGGAAGGCAATGGAGACTGTTTTTTTTAGGATAGTCGTGGGGTTATATTAATCGATTATCTTCAAACAGGAAAAACCATTACAGAAGCATACTACGCATCATTACTTGACAATCTAAAGACAAAAATTGCGGAAGAACGGCCATTTTTGCCGAAAACAAAATTCTGTTTTACCAAGGCACTTCTCAGCGGTCGCCTTGGCGAAAATCCAAGAATTACAGTTCGAACTGCTTGACCACCCACCTTATTCACCACATCTAGTCCCAAGCGATTTCTTTTTGTTCCCTATTCTAAAAATTGCGCTTAGAGGACAGAGATTTTCGTCAAGTGAAGAGGCCATCACAAACAATTATTTTGCAAAGAAAGACGTCGAGTACCATTTTGGCGGCTTAAAGAGATGGAAGAGTTGGTGAGAAAAGTGTGTAGACTTACAAAGAGTCTATATAGAAATAAATTAAAAATAAAAAAGTCTTGTACCTATATTTGTTAGGTCGGAAACTTCTCAGATCAGTTTAGAAGAAAGATGGACTTTTCAGATAGTTACGGAACTAAAAATAGCGAAAAATTGTTTATTAGAACAATAGTATAAAATAAATTCTTACATTTAGATATTTATTTAAGTACCTACAGGCATCAACCTGAACGATTATATATAAGAGTAAAGAAAGAAACTCCGATTGTACCTATTTTATTACACAATTACACACACAAACACATTTTTATACAAATAGGTTGTTCGGATTCAGACATTACGCTTACGTGAGATATAATATTGTAGTTATTTAAAACCAACACCTTTGGATTCTTTCATTTATATTAGTAATTGATAATTTGGGTACATTGAAGAATTTAAGTTGGTAGATAGGTATAACGAAGATCAACAAACTTGACCTAACCACCCTGTAGTGCTAGCAAATAGGTACGTACATACATACATACAGCAATAAAAAATAACTGGGTATTTAGAGAAGAACGATTTCAGCAAGACGACTCCCAAACAAAAGAATAAGACCCTGGCAACACCCACTTCGTTAGTGTTACCTTGTATTTTTTTTTTTCACATGTATCATCATTATAATGTCGTCAGTTCTAAGACTGGTTGGACACGTACCGCTCTTTCCTATCCTGAGCTAATCTTCGCATTTCCCTAAAACTAGACCAACCCACATCCTTAACTATTTGCGAACAGTAATCTAATCTAGGCATACCTCTACCTCTCCTAACTCCTGTTTCTGCCTCTAATATGTCTCTGAATAGACCTTCATGTCTAAGAAGGTGTCCCACCAACCAAACTCGCCTATTTTTTATTGACTTCCATAGAGTCCTCTGTTCTCCTATTCTTTCTAATGCCTCTTTATTTCTAACCTTCTCTATCCACGTTATTCTCATCATCCGCCTATAACACCACATTTCGAACGCTTCTAACCTTTTTTTTTCCGCCGCGCCCACTGTCCATGTTTCGCACCCGTACAACGCCGTGCTCCAAACATACACCTTTAACAACTGTTTTAGAATTTCTAAATTAACCGTTCGCGAGCATAGAAAAGACTTCATTTTATTGAAAGCGACTTGACCCTCTGTTTTGTATCCCTACTACCCCTTCCGTCCTGACTTATCTGAATTCCTAGATATCTAAAATCAGCCACTTCTCGTCTCCTATCTTTATATTCGCCCTTTCCCTACGTTTTCTAGTACGTTTTCATACTAGTATTTTATGTATAATATTGATTTATAAGTTTAATACATAAATTTAAGCTTGAAGAAGGCAATCTTATTAGCGAAATGCTCTTCGGACGTTTAATTTATATCATCATGGGTACATCATTAATATCTTTGCCTTCAATTGTTGTTCCTGGATTGTAAGTCATCCTGCACCATTCCTTAGGTGGGGTGTACTAGCTTAACGTGTAGTATTTAGCGTGAAGCTACGTGTTATAAATTGTAAAATATTCATATTTTGACACATCGCACTTTTTTCTATTAATAATTTCTTTCTGTTCTATCTCCATAAACTCAAAAAATTTTAATTCAAATAGATATATATTTTTTATAATCAACACTTGTCACGTGACTTTTAAATTCAAACACCAAGATGCACTTACTACAAAACCTCTTCAATCAATCTAAGATTCCTTTACAAATAATTGTGAAATAAATTGCGGTTTTCTTAGAATCGAATTTTATGGCATACCTGGTATTGAATTACACCTATCATTTAAGTTTTAAACATAACCCTCGATTGTTCCGGACAAGTGTCCTCTATTAATGTTTCTAAAGTTCAACCTTCTTTTTTGTTCTAACCTCTATGTCTGAATCGCAATTTCGAGCTTATTGATTTTTAGCAGCTATGACGTGCTGATGAGAACCAATCGGTTTGGAGTCACGATTCTCATCTGGAATTTTCGATAAATTTCTGACCAACATCGTATTATTCATCATGCATGTGGTTTTCGTGCGTATCACATAATAATTAAGTTGCATCGGAGATTTAGGTTGATAACTACCTAGATATATTCATAATGTATTTGTCAGTTGACAGCCAGCAGTAAATATCAGTAGATGACGATATAACAATATTGCATTTTGGTTGTAGGAAAAAATCCTGTCAATTTTAAAAAAATGCCGATCAATAGAATGTAGAAAGTCGGTCTTTGGTAGTTTGATTTTACTATATATAAGCATAGATAAAATTATATACGCATGTAGTCATATCTGTTCAGATACAATTATATATAAGAAGATATAGAGCTATACATAGAATTATATCCAAGCAGATATACGAATACCGAAGCATATCGAAGTATATACCCACATATTCGAGCACATACGAGTATGAATAGTTATATGTGCTTAGATCCGATCGGATATTAACTTTAACTTGTTTTTGGTGAATTTCAAATTTTTCTGTATTGTAAGCAGTTGCGGATTTACCAGCGGAATGAGCAGCCTGAAGCACAGTGTGGCAGATTTTAGGGGCGGCAATTTGTGGGCCCTTATTATCAGAAAAACCGAAACTTCTGTGATAAGTATAGTTAACAATGATTTTTTTTTTTAAGTGGGTAAAATGATTTCAAAAGTTATTACACTCCTACGGTGAGTTTACTTGGACAATATCGGCCTGATTTTAAAAACAGCACAAATACAGAATGGTAAATTGCAGCTCTTTCTTTCTATCTTTTGCGCCATTCTCTCGAAATCTCAGAGGCCAAGGTGTTTCTGTCAAGTTGTATCTACTCACCAAAATTTTAGCCATTTGGAAGTTGTTGTTTGACAATCCTTTCAATGAATCGATGTATATATTGATAAAAATGGAAAAAATGGAGTATCGAGCTGCCATCACAAATTTGTTTTTTGTGTTGGACGCTGAGTACGAGGACGCTAACTTTACTAGCGTGAATTTTGAGGTAGTCGGTTCCAAAAGAAGCAAAAACTGTTTCTCCGGCTGGGAAGGCAATGGAGACTGTTTTTTTTAGGATAGTCGTGGGGTTATATTAATCGATTATCTTCAAACAGGAAAAACCATTACAGAAGCATACTACGCATCATTACTTGACAATCTAAAGACAAAAATTGCGGAAGAACGGCCATTTTTGCCGAAAACAAAATTCTGTTTTACCAAGGCACTTCTCAGCGGTCGCCTTGGCGAAAATCCAAGAATTACAGTTCGAACTGCTTGACCACCCACCTTATTCACCACATCTAGTCCCAAGCGATTTCTTTTTGTTCCCTATTCTAAAAATTGCGCTTAGAGGACAGAGATTTTCGTCAAGTGAAGAGGCCATCACAAACAATTATTTTGCAAAGAAAGACGTCGAGTACCATTTTGGCGGCTTAAAGAGATGGAAGAGTTGGTGAGAAAAGTGTGTAGACTTACAAAGAGTCTATATAGAAATAAATTAAAAATAAAAAAGTCTTGTACCTATATTTGTTAGGTCGGAAACTTCTCAGATCAGTTTAGAAGAAAGATGGACTTTTCAGATAGTTACGGAACTAAAAATAGCGAAAAATTGTTTATTAGAACAATAGTATAAAATAAATTCTTACATTTAGATATTTATTTAAGTACCTACAGGCATCAACCTGAACGATTATATATAAGAGTAAAGAAAGAAACTCCGATTGTACCTATTTTATTACACAATTACACACACAAACACATTTTTATACAAATAGGTTGTTCGGATTCAGACATTACGCTTACGTGAGATATAATATTGTAGTTATTTAAAACCAACACCTTTGGATTCTTTCATTTATATTAGTAATTGATAATTTGGGTACATTGAAGAATTTAAGTTGGTAGATAGGTATAACGAAGATCAACAAACTTGACCTAACCACCCTGTAGTGCTAGCAAATAGGTACGTACATACATACATACAGCAATAAAAAATAACTGGGTATTTAGAGAAGAACGATTTCAGCAAGACGACTCCCAAACAAAAGAATAAGACCCTGGCAACACCCACTTCGTTAGTGTTACCTTGTATTTTTTTTTTTCACATGTATCATCATTATAATGTCGTCAGTTCTAAGACTGGTTGGACACGTACCGCTCTTTCCTATCCTGAGCTAATCTTCGCATTTCCCTAAAACTAGACCAACCCACATCCTTAACTATTTGCGAACAGTAATCTAATCTAGGCATACCTCTACCTCTCCTAACTCCTGTTTCTGCCTCTAATATGTCTCTGAATAGACCTTCATGTCTAAGAAGGTGTCCCACCAACCAAACTCGCCTATTTTTTATTGACTTCCATAGAGTCCTCTGTTCTCCTATTCTTTCTAATGCCTCTTTATTTCTAACCTTCTCTATCCACGTTATTCTCATCATCCGCCTATAACACCACATTTCGAACGCTTCTAACCTTTTTTTTTCCGCCGCGCCCACTGTCCATGTTTCGCACCCGTACAACGCCGTGCTCCAAACATACACCTTTAACAACTGTTTTAGAATTTCTAAATTAACCGTTCGCGAGCATAGAAAAGACTTCATTTTATTGAAAGCGACTTGACCCTCTGTTTTGTATCCCTACTACCCCTTCCGTCCTGACTTATCTGAATTCCTAGATATCTAAAATCAGCCACTTCTCGTCTCCTATCTTTATATTCGCCCTTTCCCTACGTTTTCTAGTACGTTTTCATACTAGTATTTTATGTATAATATTGATTTATAAGTTTAATACATAAATTTAAGCTTGAAGAAGGCAATCTTATTAGCGAAATGCTCTTCGGACGTTTAATTTATATCATCATGGGTACATCATTAATATCTTTGCCTTCAATTGTTGTTCCTGGATTGTAAGTCATCCTGCACCATTCCTTAGGTGGGGTGTACTAGCTTAACGTGTAGTATTTAGCGTGAAGCTACGTGTTATAAATTGTAAAATATTCATATTTTGACACATCGCACTTTTTTCTATTAATAATTTCTTTCTGTTCTATCTCCATAAACTCAAAAAATTTTAATTCAAATAGATATATATTTTTTATAATCAACACTTGTCACGTGACTTTTAAATTCAAACACCAAGATGCACTTACTACAAAACCTCTTCAATCAATCTAAGATTCCTTTACAAATAATTGTGAAATAAATTGCGGTTTTCTTAGAATCGAATTTTATGGCATACCTGGTATTGAATTACACCTATCATTTAAGTTTTAAACATAACCCTCGATTGTTCCGGACAAGTGTCCTCTATTAATGTTTCTAAAGTTCAACCTTCTTTTTTGTTCTAACCTCTATGTCTGAATCGCAATTTCGAGCTTATTGATTTTTAGCAGCTATGACGTGCTGATGAGAACCAATCGGTTTGGAGTCACGATTCTCATCTGGAATTTTCGATAAATTTCTGACCAACATCGTATTATTCATCATGCATGTGGTTTTCGTGCGTATCACATAATAATTAAGTTGCATCGGAGATTTAGGTTGATAACTACCTAGATATATTCATAATGTATTTGTCAGTTGACAGCCAGCAGTAAATATCAGTAGATGACGATATAACAATATTGCATTTTGGTTGTAGGAAAAAATCCTGTCAATTTTAAAAAAATGCCGATCAATAGAATGTAGAAAGTCGGTCTTTGGTAGTTCCAATTAACGTTGCAGAAAGTTGGGGGCATTATAGAGAATTATTGATAGAGTTAGTTACTGTAAACGTGCCTTATTCGTCGTTACTAGTGCCACAACCATATGGAAAGACCGCTAACGAACCGCCTACTAATTGGCATCCTCGTCAGGTGGTGCTGTTCGTACTCGTTAGTTGATTACGTGCTTGCAATAATCTAGCGAGCTGCTTTCGCGAGCCGCTGTTAAAGCAGAATGTTCCAAAATGATGGCAAAATGTGGAACAGCAATTTTAACGTAAAATGCTGTTAGATACTACATGCCCCAAGTGTAATCTCAACGATTATGCATCCATTTGACAATAAAAGTATTCATTTGTACATTTACATATACGTCTGTACATACAAAATAACATGTCCTGATTGTTCGCTGTCACCTAGCCGAAATTGTTAAAGTTAGAAACATCAGTTTTGAATAGTAAGTCTATTTTGGGATTGTAGTATCTCCTAGATATGTTGCTTAGGACATTCTAACCCTGTGGACTAAAAAAGGAATAAATACGCATATAAAAGTATCAGACTGAACATAGTAGTTTCTATAAATGTAAGAAATGGTTGGTAAAATCACGCAGATGCTAGAACTCCCTCTCGGAATAAGGGATGGAGAGGGTGGGAATGGTTTTGCAGTATAGTCAAAAAGTGCGCGGCCATGTCGGTATTTTTTTTCAATCCGCCACCACTACAAGAATAACAACTGCAAGCAAACTTGAAAGCAGCCCGTTCATCATCATTATCCTCAATAACAACAAAGCAAAAAAAAAAGAAAGTAGCAAGAGAAATGGAATAGAATAATAAGAAGAAATTCAACAATATGCAAGCATTACAGCAATCACAATTTCTGTATAATATTGAAAATTGTTGCATTGAAATGTGTGATGATCCTGATTTGATGTTGCTAAATTCAATAAAAGTTTTTATAAATAAAATGAAAAGAAATCATTCATATGAAATTCTATTAAATTATTTAATTTACATCAATCCAACTGTTACATTTTATGACTAAAAATTAACAATTTTACATGAACTTCTAAGACAGTACCATGAAAAGATTTTTTGGATAATTCCTATACCAGAATTTCCAGATTTGCTAAGACAATTGGTACTCATGAATTAGTTACCCGCTGAGAAAAGTTCATATCTTTTAATTTTTCATATTCAATAACAAAAGATATAAGCAAGCCGGATCTAGGAAAAAATCTCCAGGAAAAAAATCCCCCGAAAAAATGCTCCTTTGGAACAAAATGCTTTTTTCAGTTTTTTTTTCTGGGGGACTTTTTCCCGAGGCCTTTTTTTCAGTGTTTTTTTTTCCTAGGGGAATTTTTCCAGATTACCACGCTAGCCATTGTTATTAATTCCAAATATTCACTTGTCATTATTTGGATGCAAACTTGCACGAACAAGCATCAAGCATTAAAAGCCGTCTACGCCCATGTATGGCCCTTAAGATAGTTAGTAAATCGAAATGTATTAGCAATTTTCCAAGTTTTAAATTTATGTGAAGACATTTATATTGTTTTTTTAAAATCAAATATCTTTCCAAAATTACGGTTTAAAACAAGTAAATTATGCTAACATATGTATGTACATCATTTGGAATTTCGTATACAATGTGATTAACAAAAATGTTAACTTTGTCCTTTAATTAAATATTCAGGATGCTACCAAGTGGATCCTGTCCTTCAGATAAATTAGTTTATGTACATAATTTACAATACGCAGCTCTTCTGCAGGACAATTATAAGCACATTACTATAGAATTACGGGTTCTACAGAGAACTATGTTATATGAAAATGTAAGTGCGTTGTTGTGTTTTTAAAATTGTTTTTTTTTTGCTCTGGTGTCGTTCTCGTCTCTCCGGAAGATTGAGAAAATTGCATGCTTTTCTTTAAGCGCTCCTTACAACATTTGGAGTGATTGATGTTAGGGGAAAATATACGTTTTAATATCCCTCATATGGACCGGAGAAGAAACAAGTGGTTTTAGGGTTTAATATAGCAGTAATATAAGAACTAATAGGTGTGTTGTTTTGAGTGACCTACAGTTTAAGATTTTTCTAGTTTTTATCCAGTTCTTACCATATTTTTTATTTAGTCTAATAGAGCTACAGCCACAAAATGCTAATTTAAAAGACAAATGATAGAGATATGATAGTTGCTTTAAGAAATTCAAGATATGGCTACTTATAAAATAAATGTTTCAATTCGTACACGCAGTGATTCCATTGTTAAAGATGTTCCCCTTTCGCGTTTTGCAAGAGATATTTATATGATGCATTCAAGACGAGACAGAGTCGGAAATTATTCCATTTAGGAGAACGTTCGTTTTGTTTATTATCATTTTACTTCATTCTATTTCTCTCCTCTTCTTGAACGCAATAGCGGTAACAGTCCTAATAACGGAATTATAAGCAGCCGAGCGTGAAGTTTAATACTTATAATAAAGAATAGAAGAGATACCTCACTTCAAATTGAAATGTAATTCCTATATCGTACAGTTATCCATGAGTCCATTGTCACAAAGGAACACGGAGCACACTGAAGATGTTCATAAGGTGACGGTCTTTTCAAAACAAATTTCTCGGAAATCTTTAGAAACAATTTCCTAGTTGTGGAATGCTTACATTATATTATAATTTATAATAAATCTATTAATGTTTCTAAAGTTCAACCTTCTTTTTTGTTCTAACCTCTATGTCTGAATCGCAATTTCGAGCTTATTGATTTTTAGCAGCTATGACGTGCTGATGAGAACCAATCGGTTTGGAGTCACGATTCTCATCTGGAATTTTCGATAAATTTCTGACCAACATCGTATTATTCATCATGCATGTGGTTTTCGTGCGTATCACATAATAATTAAGTTGCATCGGAGATTTAGGTTGATAACTACCTAGATATATTCATAATGTATTTGTCAGTTGACAGCCAGCAGTAAATATCAGTAGATGACGATATAACAATATTGCATTTTGGTTGTAGGAAAAAATCCTGTCAATTTTAAAAAAATGCCGATCAATAGAATGTAGAAAGTCGGTCTTTGGTAGTTCCAATTAACGTTGCAGAAAGTTGGGGGCATTATAGAGAATTATTGATAGAGTTAGTTACTGTAAACGTGCCTTATTCGTCGTTACTAGTGCCACAACCATATGGAAAGACCGCTAACGAACCGCCTACTAATTGGCATCCTCGTCAGGTGGTGCTGTTCGTACTCGTTAGTTGATTACGTGCTTGCAATAATCTAGCGAGCTGCTTTCGCGAGCCGCTGTTAAAGCAGAATGTTCCAAAATGATGGCAAAATGTGGAACAGCAATTTTAACGTAAAATGCTGTTAGATACTACATGCCCCAAGTGTAATCTCAACGATTATGCATCCATTTGACAATAAAAGTATTCATTTGTACATTTACATATACGTCTGTACATACAAAATAACATGTCCTGATTGTTCGCTGTCACCTAGCCGAAATTGTTANCTTGGAAATTGCACGGTACACTATAGGAACTACGATAAATTTTCTCTAATCGGCGCCATGTTTTTAGGCTCCTCCCATTTGACTGATCCCAATAGGGTTTAAAAAAATGAAATAGTAAGGAATCGAAGTTGCGCGCGCACAGCTAACGAAAATTCGACAATATGAAGTTAGGAGCAAGCACGTGGCAAGACGCGGTGGTGCTACACTTGTGTAACTCATGAACGAGTCGTTCACAAGAACGGCTCAATTCAACTGTGCCGAGTGAAATAGTTCAGCAATTGAAAGAATTATAGTTCAATAGTTTACATCTTGTAGGTACAGTAGGACTCATGTATTTTCAACTCTCCTCCATCACCATTTTGTGGCAGTCACAGACCAATCAAAAGAAAGCTGAGTAAATATTTGCGAAGTAGTTACGCGCCAATTTTGAATATAAAACGTATAATTTGCTTTTGCGCGTTCACTCCCGGTCTACCGAGCGGCATGGCCTAGAGGTCTAGACCATTGCTTAGCATTCGGGAGGACGCCGGGTCGATACCGGGTCCGTCTGCCTTGGTCCAAGTTTTTCTGTGGTTTCCTTGGATCAATTAGGCAAATGCTGAAGCAGTAATATTCCACAGATAATCTTTCATTCTCTTCTGTCTTCATTTCGTCCGTCTCAACCTTCTCAACCGAACCGCCACCCACCCATTCCCACGATTCCTGAAAGCAGCATTACTGGCTGGTGGGAATGAAACACCCAAAAGTTTTTGTTTTCACTCCAGGTCTGAACTTTGAGACAGCAACATCAACTTCAGCAGCGCTCGACATCAACTACTCGAAGCGTGAGTCCTTCAGCGACAGAAAATAGTCTTTCTTAAGACTAACCAACACCATGGAGATAGACGAGGGGTTCGAAATCCCGAACAAGACGAGGAAGATTACCTACGACCAAAGAACAGCCACGAAGATAGCTACGTCTAACAGTTTCGGAGCTCTACAAAGCGAGTCTACGGACGGACCTAGGATCCCACCAATTGTAGTGCACTACAACGAAGACTGGAATAAACTACGAAACAGACTACAACCAAACAACATAACCATAGACAACGCCACGAGTACGAAAAATGGCATCAAGATCCAACCACGAACCGAAGAAGACCACAGCAAGTTGACAGCCTTGTTGGATAAAATGGATTACTATTACTTCACGTATACATGCGATCACAACCGCCCGGTCAAGTACGTTATGAAGGGTATTCCTACCTCACTGTTATACGACGACGTCCTAAACTACCTTGAAGGAAATGGGCTACGCGACACAACCGTCCACAGGATGAAGAGTCGGTCCAAAGAGAATCCCCTGGTTCTGATTATTGCGCCCAAAGAAATGGAAACGAAACATCAAGACATGTTGCTACCTAAGGGTTTCAATGAAGAAATACCGCCAACAACGCCGACTCACACAATGCCATCGCTGCCAGCGCATTGGACATGTCCAAAGAAACTGCAACATGGCCCCACGATGTATAAAATGTGCAGATCTTCACCATTCATCCCCTAGCACAAAACCGAAGAAAGAAAAAGCAAAGTGCCGCAACTGCGAAGGGCCACACCCCGCTATCTACCGGGGTTGCAAAGCTTTCTCGACCAAGAAACCAACCAAACCACGAGAGGACATCAAATCAACCAAAGCCACCACTTCTGGCGTCCGACAAGGTATCTCCTAAAGCGACAGCGGGAAAACCAAAAACGGAAAACTTCGAAGCAGAGACAACAACAATCTTCGATAAACTCGACCTGACTACGTTCAAGACTGCGATTATCGACCTAGCCAACCAACTCAAAGGTGCCACAAGTCCAGGCGAAATCCTACTACATCTATTGGGCAATGCCCATATCCTTCAGAAACTCCTCAGCAACTAAAATGTAGTGCAACATATGGCTGAAGAGGGCCTTGCGGCCCTAGAACGGCCTGAGGGGGAGAGGTTTTAGTCGGTAGGCGTCCTCCGGGATGAATCCGACACTACCCGGTCGCGCGGGCGAAGATTTCCTCTCCTCCACGAAAACAAAAAAAAAATTTGCGCGTGTATTTTTTCATTGACTGAGCAACGTAAGAGAAGTTTTGCGTGAGAAGTGCATGGGAAGTGGGGACGAAAAATTCGAAAATACATGAGTAAAATCAATTGAATCAGTCTCTGAGAGTGCCACTGTTTGCCTTGGACGACATCGCATTCTTTTGACTACCGACCCCTACAGAAAGCACTTCAGGGCGATATTATTTAAATACCTAATCAACAATGCTATTTAAATAATTATATTGTAATCTTTATGCATATACCGGCTAAATAAATACGTAAACAGAAGTATAACTTCTACTACGCGAACGTAAGTAGATACGCGTACCAGTTTTCCTCGTATCGTTGTTAACCAACAAACTTTTACTGGATTTGAATAAAACGTATATGGACGTTCTAAATTAAAAACTTTCTTTTAGCCTGTGAATGGTTTAAAGGTTATTATAATGCGATAGCTCGATCTACTTATACCACATCAACAAGGTGGCGGCTCATGTAAACAGAACGCTTCAATTGAATGGAAGTTACGAGCACCGCACATTGCTTCTCTAATTTACGAGGAGCTTAACAAGAAGCTACTTGCAAGGGTGGTTGTTGTCCTTGATAAACAACAGAAGATTAGCCCAACTACCATCCTTCCTTGTAACAAACAGAACAAAGTTGTTGTCGTTTATTTTAGCGCTCCCCTAATAGAATTTAAGATTAGATGCAGGATTAAATATCCTTTAATAGATTCTTCTCCTTCTTTTCTTCGTTCTTCTTCTTCGTTTTCTTATTTGTTGTTTTTCTTTTGTTAATGCATAAGATGGAGTTTTTTTGCAGCTATAAAGCATCTCGAGTATATACTTGTTTTACCCTAACCCAGATTAAATAAAAATAAAAATAAATAAGAAATAATCATAAAATAATATCACCATAACGAAACAGGTGAACTTTAAAATACATAATGGTTATGTTTTAAAAGGAAACACTGAACTACAACAATAAAAAATTAATAATTCGAGCCAACTTTCAATCAATATTGTGACTGTGCAGTCGTAAGATAAAAAAATTATCCTGAGTCCACTCGGAAATTGCGCTTTTGAACTCCCATTCTACTAGAATGTTTTCAAATAAAACTAGTAGCGAATTTGGTTTGATGCTTTTAATAAGAACTAGCAATTTTAAATTAATTAAAACTAGAAAACATCTAGCAAAAGGGATGGAGTCTAATTGAAACGTTTCATGGCAGTGGATAAATGTTGGAATTTCCTGAACGTTGTCATAGATAAGAGGGTATCGAGTGCAACCAGATACAGAAAATTTCTATTGATAAATAAGAAATGAGCCAGGTATTAGTGACAATCAGAAAAACCTCATTGATACTACCAGGAACTATTTGAATTCCTCACGTATATTATGTCTGCGTAACAATGAGAATATTCACAAAATAAAGTCAAACAATAGCAAAAAGGAATTTATGACCTCAACAGTTTATAAAATGTTTGAACAAATGTTATAAAGTTGAACTGAACAAAGCAACAAAGAAATTTGAATAGTAATGAAAGTAAACAGTTACATTAGATCTAACTAAACGAAAATGTTTTTGAATTAACATAACTTTAAAATGTCGATATAATTAATAGCACTAAACAGTGACTAAGTAATGATCTTGAAAGGACAGTATATGGGCGGATAATACCCACATGCTGCAGACGAGTAAATATTTGAAAAACACCTGCTTCATTTTCTTGCCAGTGATTACCTCTAGTTATACTTCATTTACTTTCTGTAGCGATGCGCCCCTTCCAATGTCTTGGATGCGCGCTGGCAAAATCGTAGGTAGGGAGAAAAAAGCTCATTATACCCTCGACTCTTGTTCATTAAACATACTTTTTCATACAGTACCTGCCAAAAGTTTTGTTCAATCATGAATAGTAGTGCGAGTCGAAAACAAGCGTTAAAGCCTTTAATANTTAAACATACTTTTTCATACAGTACCTGCCAAAAGTTTTGTTCAATCATGAATAGTAGTGCGAGTCGAAAACAAGCGTTAAAGCCTTTAATATGTCTTCAAATACAAACAAACATCTCGTTGATATTTTCAGTAGTAAATGGTATCAATAACAGCACATTTGAGCAATGCAGTTGTAATGGATAAAATGGTCAATTATTCCGTGCAGTACTGTACGTATTATACGCTCCTCGCCGGTTAAGAGTTTGGCCGAGAGTTGTCTCCTTCTTTTTCTGGCCTAATGCTGTTCTTTTCTACTTTGCGCCGGTCAAACTGAAGGTCACATCGCTACAGAATGTAAACGAAGTATACATTCTTTTAATTTGGAATGTATTCCGACTGTTGCGAATGAACACGAACGACCAGATTTATTGGAAAATAAGCCAGCATTTTTCATTCAAATGCAAATACCTATTGCTATACGTTACTTCCGTGACAGTTCTGTAGCTAATACTTATCTATACACATTAAGGATACAGTATGAGATTAGCATTAAAATAAAGTAAACTTTTGTTCGAGATTACACACACAGACACATATGTTAAAGTATGTATCGGATTCCACGTTCTAAACTTTGGCAAGCGGCTTAACGCATTACTCTGTTGGGGCGGCCGCCCCAAAGATTATTTCCAACCCTCACTCGACGCCCACACTTACCGACGGCGACGGAGGCTAATTGCAAATGACCTACTTTCCTCCTCACTTGTTTTCACCTCTTTAATTCCCTTTGCTTCTGTCTTCGTTACCAATTGACGTTTGTCCGAAATGGTTGAAAAATTATCACCAGGGACCTAATCCACAAAACACTCAACTGAGCACGTTATTTTGTTAAAATCTCAAAAGTGAAAGCGACCTTTTATAAACACGTACTTTTTTTTAAAGGTAAGTATTACCGTAGAACGCTTAGATTTGCAGATGATATAGCAATAGTAGCATCTAGCAAGGAGGAATTAGAGGTAGCTTTAAATAAAATGGAAGCGGTATTGACAAAACAGTATCGCATGAAAATAAATAAAAGTAAAACAAAAATACTGGTATACAAGGGAAGAAAAAGTAGGGAAAGAGCGAATATAAAGAAAAACTTAGAAGAAGTGGCCGATTTTAGGTATCTAGGAAGTCAGATAAGTCAGCACAGAAGAAGTGGTAGGGATATAAAGCAGAGGATAGTGCACTTCTATGTTCGCGAACGGTTAATGTAGAAATTCGAAAAAGGTTGTTAAAGGTGTATATGTGTATGAAAAGAAAAGGTTGCTAGCGTTCGACATGTGGTGTTACAGACGAATGATGAGGATACCGTGGATAGAGAAGGTTAGAAATGAAGAGGTATTAGAAAGAGTANTTTACGTGATAAACACGAGAACAGTAAGTATGTGTCCTTGGTCAGTAATTTATAGAAGCTGCCAGAGGTGGTGGATCGTGATTTTGGTCTTATTATGTCTCATCAGCACGCCACGCCATAAGCGCAGTGAAATCGAAAGAGTTCTTTTTGATCAAGTTTAATAACATGTAGTTATGGATAGAGAACGTTAGAAATGAAGAGGTATTAGAAAGAATAGGAGAACAGAGGACTCTATGGAAGTCAATAAGAAATAGGCGAGATAGGTTAGTAGGACACCTTCTTAGGCATGACGGGCTTGTCAGAGATATATTAGAGGCAGAAACGGAAGTTAGGAGCGGTAAGGTAGACCTAGATTAGATTACTATTCGCAAATAGTTAAGGATGTGGGTTGTTCTAGTTTTAGGGAAATGCGAAGATTAGCTCAGGATAGGAAGTACTTGAGGTACGTATCCAACCAGTCTTAGGACCTTATGATGATGATGAAGAAATATTGTCGTATCTTATTCTTTAGCATTGTCTATTTCGAAAACGATTGATCGTATTACCACCATTTACCTCTTGGGTGTGGGACGATAGCGATCGTTTTTGCGAATATGAACTTTTTCTGATAGAATTAAGCGTAAAGTTGGTGGAGAGTTTGTATGTGTCTGTTTTCACGCGTGTTTTCCCTCGACCTAGGAGAGAGATAGAGAGAAGAATTACGAGCGAAAACGAGCAGTGACTGTGCTCGGTTGCTGATTAATCGATTGCATTGTATGTTGGCTGGAGCGTGAAACAAATCGGTCCTCATTCGGTGCTACTCGTTGAACAATGGCGGTCGACGACGCGGGATGACGAGCAAAAAATTCGTTACGAAATTACGGCTGCAGGGGGTAAAGGCAACGCAAACGGCGAGTGGCGAGACGAAGGGGAGTCTAGCACGGTGGGCCTGCTGACGCTGATGCGACGTCGCCTCTAACGTTGCCGACAGCTTTATAATTCGCTTCCCAAGGCCCGAATCCCGAATCCCTCTTTTTGCGCCAATGGCCGAAAGAAAAATACTGCTAGCTAATGACTTCGAAGGCCATTTCCACGTTGACGTAGGAAAAAGGATAAAAGTCAAAATCAAAAAACCATCAAAACCGTGCAAATACAACACGTGACCTTTTGGCATTACCCTTTAAAATAGAGCGAGGAATAATTAAAAATAAAACAATATTGTTTTAACCATTACAAGAGCTACCTCACATACGAGACGATTAGTTAGGCTGACAATCAAAATCCTAGTTAAATATTCCTTATTCTTATTAAAATCTTTGAATTTGTTTTGACCAGCGTCAGATAAATGGTACACAAACCCAGTTTATTTATCTGCAAATGTGAAGTCGCACTACATTGTAAATTTCTTAGATATATACGGTATTATAATTCATGCCGATTGATTTTGACAATTTACTTTGTTGTTACGTTCAGAACAGAAGAAAATGAAGCATAATAATTTCTATGAGTTTATTCGTGACAACAAAATAGGAATAATCCGTGATTACACAAGTTATGAAATTAAAAATAAACGTATCTAATATATAACTATCAAAAGAGCCGTGCGAAAATGTGATTGAGAAATTATGACCATATTATTATTTTGAGCACAGTCATCAAATTCCGTATGCGTGACAACTGTCTGCTCGTTCAGATGATAATTGTCTGTTGTTCAGTAGAAATAGGTAGGCATTTCGTTCCAAAATCACGCGATTCTTGAACCTTTGGTTGTTGAACGTATGGTTTCGGATCTTCAATAATTGATGTTTTGCGACAAGCGCCACCGACCAACATTTGAATATTTGTAACAATTTCTGATTATTCAGTTTTATTCCACGAATCATGAGAAATATTATAAACCACCAGAGCAAGGTAAGATGTTGACTTTTACGTTTTGTAGGTATGTATGCACTACTTACATGTACTTTATTCTTATTGACAACTTGCAGGGATAATACAATTTAACTATTTTTATTGACTTTCATATTACTCTTTGTAGCTTACTTTTTTGATATAGTTTAATGATACAAAAAATTTAGTTCTGCTTAGTTCGATAAAAATATTTAGAAGAAAGTTTTTGAGTATGACATTTTTGTATTCTGCCAGTAAGTTACTTCAAACTTTAATTTATTATCAAAATTTTCGCCATTTGTTATTTAAACAGTGGAATATTCAATAAATAATCTATGAAAAGTTTCAAGTCTAATTTTAAATGAATGACTAGTCAATCGTTGTTTGTTTCCTATAAATATTATATTTTCCTATATCCTTATATTTTAGGGAAAAGGGTTAGATTTTCACGGCTTGCGTTAATTGTTATTCGCTGAGTGCGAATACGTTTCCGTAGCATATAGCATTTTCCAAACAATTGTTAAATCTAAGGAAACCCTAGCACACATTAGCCATTGCCGTCAGAAGCCCAATAAATGCTGCCATTGCAGGATGGAGGAATTCGAAGAAGAAGCTGTTAATTTTTAGACAAAGTTTTGGGAAAGATGATGTCCAAATGTTGAGTCTCGCGCTGCTGACACTCCTCCAACCGAAAACGGAAATTAGCCGTTACACGTCAACACATTTCTCTGGAAACGGCGGCCAATTCGGTGTGGATATTGTACTTCAAATGCTGTTAAAATCGTGGTTTGTTTGCATACATTATTTCTTTAAGATATCCTTATAAAAAATAATCAGGAGGTGTGAGATCGGTGCTTCTCGGAGACCAGTTGATGGTGCCTCGACGAGAGATCACTTTTTCCGGGAAAAGTTGATGGAAAACTGCAAACGATTGGTTTGAGGTGTGGCGAGTGGCCCCACCTTGTTGAAATCATCTTTCCGCATTAAAACCACCAAACTCTTGCAGTTGTGGAACCAATAGGTTTCTTAACATGTCACAGTGCTGGTCACTGTCAAGTGACACTCGTCGGTCTTTAAACAAAGAAGACTCAGTGATACCTTCACCAGACGTGGCAGTCAACGCAATAAATTTTGGACTATGTAGTGGTTGTTCATGTTTATGTCTTGGATTTTCTTTAGCCCAGTAGCGGCAGTTCTGTTTGTTTACGTGACCATTTAATTAAAAGTTCGTTTCGTCCCTAAACAGAATGTTTTCAAACGTTGGAAAGCATTGAAGCATTTCATTTGCAAAATTCAGTCGGAAAAAACAATCGGTAATGTTCATTTTTTGAACTAACTGAATTTTGTAGGCTGTAAGATGTAAATCTTGCTTCAGAATCTTCTGAAACGACGATTTTTTAATGTCAAGTTCTTGACTGCGCTTGCGAACTGATTGAGACGGATTTTCACGCACTGATACTCTCATTTCTTCAGTCGTTTGTTGGATTCGAACAAAGTGATGTAATCATCGTATCACCATTGCGATAATAGGAGCGCACGCAAAAAGCAAGATGGTCTACCGCGTACATTTCCGTGGTCATTAAATCTCCAAAAAGTAGTGAAACAACCTATTCCTATCGCACCCCTCCGAAAGGCGCCGTTACAAGGACAGCACAGATACAAGTACCCTTTACCCTTTCTGGACACCGTGTACTTGGTTTCGGTACGTCGATGATATATTCGTTACATAGAGTCGTGGACTGAAACAACTCGATATATTTCTATCACATCTGAATAGCATTCATGCAAATATTCAGTTGAAAATTGAAAAGAATTACTCCATTACTCCATGGCCTTACATGATGTGTTGGTTAATGGGAAAAGAGAAAAATTGAAACATCACGTTTTCTGAAAGTTCACCCACTCGGTCCGACACTTAAACAACCACTCCCACCACAATCCACGGCAAAAGCCAGGTACCATCTTTAGGTTTACAACAAGAACTGAGAATATTTGCACATCCCACCATCTTAAAACCGAACTAAAATACTTTCATAACATGCCAATAGACACAATGATTTTTGACCGAACAAAATCTAATCCATTAAAGGTATATTAAGCATTCTCTATTATCGACTCCATTGTAACATTTATCATGTTACAAGGCATTAAATGAATTATGAAACTATTTGGTTTATTTCCTTTACAAAAACACAAAATATCATATCCGTATGATACGGCGAAAATGAAGAAGGAAAATTTGCCTAAATATTAAAGAGATATTTACAATTTATCCCACTAGCCCGCTGCTTCGTAAAAATGAAATCTGAGCAGAAATAAATTTACGAGGTATTTTAGTTGATATTACAAATTAATTTGTAATAGTTAACAAACTTGAAATAATTTTTAATAAAACGTCAAAATTGAGATTATTACAAGTTACCTAATGTTCATTATTACTAGTAAAAAGTTGATTTTCAAAAAAGTGTAACGTCTTGAATGTTTCAAAAATTAAAATAATTTGCTCTAAATTTTTGGTTGTTATCAATGAACGTACTAAAAGGAATAAAAACAGTAGAATGCTTTAGCAGGATTTCAGTAAAAGAAAAGGAAACATCAGCAATTGTATCTAATTAATGCTTCGTTTTTAATGTACATAAAAGAGAAGACCCTCCTTTTCGGTCTCGTTTTCCGGTCGTTGAACAGTAAAAGGTACTTACGTACCAATTAAGTAAACACGATGCCATGCCGAAGGGACCGTTGAAGAATATTAAGGGTGACGATACCGGAATTTCGTCTTGTTTAGTCGATTTTAAGGATTCTTGTGACAAAACGTCCTCTTGCAAATGGATGGATACGTGAAATTGCGGACTTTTTTATGGGTCTATTCTTTGTAAACCAACCGTCTACGCTTGCTATTCTTTTAATATCTCACTCGTTTGAAATATGAACATTTTTGAATTTAGACTCGTGCCAAAGGAGCGACTACTTGAACAAAAAGGAACTTAACGCTTGTTTATGTTCTGTTCAAGTTTGAGGCAATTTACTTTTCCATCATATTTTATATTACTTCTTGCAAAAAGCAAAAGTAATTTAGAAGGAGATAAAAAAGAGGGAGAGGGCTTTCTTGAAAATATAGCATTTCTAATTAATTTTTCTCTTTATTTTTATTCAACATACGTTCATTTCAACTAAATTTTAAGTATGTTAACTTAGCTTTTTTTTTAAGCTAAAATATTTGATCCTAATCAAATAAACGACGATAGTTTTGAAATAATAAGTAGGTACTTATTAGCTTTTTGAGGTTAAAAATGCAATTGTTTTAAGATTTTGCTGATAATGTAACATTTTCTGGCTATTAATTTTCTTATCTTAAAGGGGGGGAGGCTAATTTTAAAAGAAAAGTGATGTAAGCATATTAATTACCGTAACGTTTCTTTTTTGGGCGAATTAATTGCCGATAATTCAAAATTCTTAGAAAACGATTCCAAAAACTTCACTTATTAGATGAACTCAAAGCTAAATAAACTATGGATTCAATTTCTTTCTCTTATTACAATGTGTAAAAGATCGGAAACAAAATTGGGTTGTAAACATTTTGACATGAAATGATTGATGTTGATTTTACATCAATAAAATTATTTGTAACCCTATTTTGGCTATGATCTCTCACGATAAACAACCTATTTTGGCATCAGTGTCTTTCTTTCAATTAAAACGGATGACAAAGGCAAATAAGGAAGAATATAGAAGAATTATTATAAAGATAGATAATATATNTTTTAGGGAAATGCGAAGATTAGCTCAGGATAGAAAAGAGTGGAGGTACGTGTCCAACCAGAGACTGACGACCTTATGATGATGATGAAGTGAATGTAGAAAATTAAATAGGTACATACTACAAAAAAGTATTTATTGGAAAAAATTTAGTTTGAAAATACGTATTTTGCATTTAGCATTTAAAATACAAAAGGAAAATCTATTTTGTATTTTACATTTGATTTGAAATAACAAAACAAAAAAGTATTTGCATTTTGTATTAAAATACTTTTAAAAAACCATTTTGCACATATCTATAAATGTTAATAGTAATTATTAAGTGTATTATTAAAGCTAAATACAAAATATGAACTGTCAGTTTCTAAATAACTATATTACCAGCTGGTAATCCACTCTAAAAAAGCGACTGGTTATACTGGATCGAAAACAAAGAAAATGAATATTGTAACAATAAATGTGTAAAGCCAAAGGTCCCGGGTTCGATTCCCGGCGGGGGCTGACAACAGCAATAAAAATATTTTCCTCATTAATTTGAGGAAATTTGTAGTGGTTCAAAATCGAAAATATTGACCACTATTAGTAATTAATAAAACAATGTTTTAATATTTTTTTGTTTATTTAATTTTTAAGGTATTATTTTATAATTTTGTGCTAGATAGCTATAATTACCTCTGTAGGATTACAATTTGATGTAATTTCAGATTTGAGTAAATAAATATATAAATGTCCTTTTCACACAAGAAAATTGAACAAAAGGAGTATCCAAAATTAGGCGACCTTATTATATAAATGTGATTATATATTATACGCATGTAGAAGACAACTATTTTCATCATACTAGTATCATATGTATGTTAAACTTGTTGAACTGTTTATTAAGTAACTCGTTTGAGTTTTACGTTGTGGCGGTGAGACCTGATCAAAGTTGAAAGGTTACGTTGATGGTAGGTCAAAGAGTGCGGTTTTTTGCATGTCGCCCTTTTTCCAATTTTCGTCTCAGTCCCTCAAAAGAACAATTCGACTTTGAAAAAGGGGATATTCCACGCGGCCGAGCGTAAAGTTAAATGACCGTGGCACGGCACAGCGCGAGTCGTGAAACATTTCCCAACGAACGAACGCAGTTTTATTAGTACTTGGGCCGAAGCTAAACGGTTTCTCGCGGAAAAGTCGACGTTATTATGTACGCAGTAGGCCAGGCAGATACTCCATCCATCCGAACGCATCAGCTCTTTCCCTACTGAAACTGGCAGAAATGTTGCGTCGCTCCCGTCGAAATAACCGTTTCCAGAAAATTGGAATGTAGCTTGTTATCGGAATACTAAACGCAATGACTACGACTACGACGAGGAGGAGATGAAAGGAACGATGACAGTGCTGAATCTGCAGCTTTTATTTTCTTTCTGTGTTACTTACGACTCATCTCTTTCCTTTTTCCCTCGTCCAACTAGCTAACCAACCAACTTTAGTCATCCAATGGCTGCATCACAAATTTTATTGTATTTCGGAAAATGCCTAGGCACATGCACATTGACATGCCCATACTCTAGCGTCTAGTAATAATATGCAGACTCTGCATTAAATTTAACGTATCTACATATTGAGGTATTTTGGTTTCTACTACAAGTTTTGAGATTATCATTTAAACTTGCGGACAGGCAGGCATTCTTTTCTTAACGTGTATAAAATGAAGTTTTGAATGCAATAAACATTAACCTACGAAAGTTTTCGTTGGTGGTCGACAATTTATGGTCTTTTTTTCATTTAATCCATTTAGACAAAGTCCATTAGGCATACATAGGGCTGCCATCCGTCCGGGATTCCCAGGATTTGTCCTAGTTTGAAGGGCGTTCCGGGGGCCGTCCGGCAGGGGTTTTTAAAAAGTGTAACCCGGACACTTTTGTTGTCATTGTTTTATAGATAAGCGATAAATTGAAATAAATCTTAGTTAAAAATTCATTCATAATAACTGATAATTATAACAATGTTTTTATTTTTATTGCAAAAATATTTTTTCACAGGGAAAAAAATATATTTCGCCTAAATGTCCGGGATTTTTACCGTGTTTATCCGGGGTCGGCAATTTAGGTGATGGCAACTCTAGGCATACATTATGTAAACACAATACAAAAAGGTATAAAGTTTAAACAATAACACATATGATGTAGCAATGTAGAGTTTTAATATTTAAGTTACTTTTGATTAAAAATTTGGTTAATATAAGACTAGCTTTTATATTTGACCCAGAAATAAGGGATTTAATATTCAGCGGTAGGAATAATTTTAATTTACTAATGTTATTCAATAAGTTTGCTCTATGAAGATTGATTTATGCCTTCACATTCACATCTAGGGTCTGGTATTATATGAACTCTATGTAATGAATTAGCAAGATTATAATGAGTGCTCCTGACTCTATTTATCGAAACAACTCTGTAAAATGTTCTTAGGCAGATATTCTGGAACTTACTATTGTAAAGGGAATATCTGTACACGCGTTAAATTGATGAGGCATGTTGCTTAACTTTAGGGTGAAAATTAGAATAACTAGAAGTCTTACGATGGAGTAGAATGATTAGATTCCTATTTACAAAGAGAATTTCCAACTTAAACGAATGATTAAAAATAACTGTACAAGTGAATCGATGAAAGTGGTTTTCAAGGGCTTGCTTTTGGGTGTTTCATTCCCACCAATCACTAAAACTGGTGGGCGGCTATGCCAAAAGGTAGGGCGCAATACCTAACACTTAAAACTAAAAAATAATAACCAGGGTGTGTCAAATGCCACCATTGATTATTAACCCTTCTTCAACTATTCAGTGAATTCTTATAAGGCTGGCTTCCAAGGTCAAAATATTGTAAAGAGAGATGTTTATAACCTGTGAAATTCGGATATCAATAAACAACAGTGGCACTGTCAAAATCGTAATACTCATAAAATGAACACTCCCAAAATAGAATTGAAGACTATTGTATTATTGGGGATCGTAAAACATCCTTCCAGATTTAAATTTGTAGGAATGAAGGGCATACAATATTTAAACCAAGACTGAATGTGATCTAACATTTACAACTATAAACACCGCTAAACACTGTCCTTCTGTCTGAAAACTGATTGTGAAACCAAGATTTTTTTATTGTCAAAGTATATGAAATAGTTTAAACGTGTTGTACTAATGTTTTCTGAAAGGTATGAATTTATAATATTAGTTGTTTTAAAAGTGGGATAAAAGTCAGTAAACGGAATCAAGGAATAATCAATAATTTTCTCAAAGATTGCATTTGAGCCAGTGAATCAGCTAACTCGTTACCTTGTATTTTGACATGGGACAGAATCTAAAAAAAAATTTTTTTGACAATGTAAGGTGGTGCTAGCACGTGAATATCAGATATACCTATATGTATATAAACATCTATTTTGAAAACTAATTATAAATAGTTAAGTACATAGATTAAACTAATCCCGAAAGTGCTTTTAGGCAAATGCAACATACCATGAAATAATGAATGCATTGTGAAGAAACGTTTAATTGATTTATCAATCATTTGCAGAGACTTAGAGTCACTATCCAATACGTATTTTTCGTAAACTAGTTCAATAAGTACGTTCTTTTTAGGCCACCATAAGAAAAAAGGAACCCATGTAGAATAACTTCCTTGTCTGACAAAACTTTTTAAGTAGGCGTTCAGTCAGCAACCGCTCTTGTCTAGTTAGTAAATTGAAAGAAGAAAGCAAATGTGACAGTTTTATTGCGGACTATACCAATTTTAAGCGTCGCAATTATATGACCGTTTACGAAGCATATTTTGCAAGGGAATCAGAACTTATGGAGAATTGTAAAATTTGGCAAAATGAAATGTCATAGTATAAGCGAAAAATCGTTTCGGAGTTTCATTACAAAAAAAAAGTGAAACTTCCTTATCGACGGTAGGAAGGAAATTTAATAGAATATAAAACTGAAAAGTGTAACGTCACGCATAATAGCATCACGCATCACGCGCCACGTGTAACCTCTAGTGGATATATCTAAAAGGAGTCATTTTAACAGGTTTCAGAAGCTAACCTGTTAGCAGCAACTTGTAATCCGAAAATTGCCATTTCAACAAATTGTTAGCAGACCGCGCCTACGCTGTGCTGTATATGTATCGCATATGCGTTTGTGTTTATTTGTTTTGATTTGTAATTCCTCTCGGCAGTTTTGTATGGTGCAAGCCTAAAAGTTTTTAACAAAACTGTACCAATATTCCGCATTCGTCCGCTCAAAATAAAGTTGTGTTTTTCTGATGTTTAGTAATTAGTTAATGTAAAAGTTTAACAATTTTTTTTTAAATACTGTTATAATATACAATCTAAAGAAATTTCACTTCTAACGCGTGTACACCAATACATGCTCGCCCCCCTTTTTTTTAATTGTAGTAATAGTTATATTGTACGATTTTCGGATTGATTAAGGGGTGCAAAGGGGTGGACGTTTCCTGGGATGGACGAACTATTTACATACTTACAAGTTTGAACGAAAACTTCGGTGTGAGAGCCCCACTCACATTTTTTATTTCAGATTAGCAAGCTGTTAATTACTTTTGTATATGAATCTAACATGCAGAATATTTAACTATTTGTGATTTACTACTATCAAATGCCAATATTTAGAAGAAAAAATTTTTTACTTTCCATACCAATTTCTACTTTGTTTTAGTGTACCTAAAATGATTAATTGTACGTTGCATTATAAATAAGATATATAAAAAAAAAATAAATGTAATGAGAGTGGGCACTGTGTGTTTGGTTGCATACTGCTTAACTTGAGCTAACTAGAGCAGAGTTTCAAAAAGATACGGGGTTGTTAATAAGGACTAATTGTAAACCAATTGATACAAATAACTGCAAGATGATACCGTTATTGTTTTATGTATGAAACTATTATTTTCTATTACTTCCACTTCTTGTAGTAATAACTTCTGGCGTATTTTTTATATTACAAAGGAATTCAGTGCGTTATTGCAATTAATTTTTGAATTGATTCGTACGGACTATATCGATGACGTAAACGTATCCTACCAACAATTTTATTGTATGTAATTTTGTTTTTGGTGGAATATAAGCGAATTTCGAGTTCGTAATTCTGCAGGATTGAGTACCGTGCGGCCCATCCCGACATGTTTGCACTACGGTTTCCGCAAATGGTAATAAATCTTCTATTTCCGTTTATTTACTCTGATCTTGAAAGAGGGCCCTCGGTAATTTGGTTACATTAATCAACGCTACTACGAGATTTCGTTTGTAAGCTGACTGACTGGCTACAAAACATCGCTGATAAGTATGTGACGTGCACATATATGTATACAAATACACATACATACAATTATACATGTATATAAAATCGAACAGTCTGCTGTCCTTCCTCGTATTTCAGTAATTGCAGAATTAGTTACTATACAAACGAAGCTTTAAATATGGACAAAATATGTTTGATACTTTATGTAAGTACACACATCAGACTTTAGAAATGCATTCCTTAATTTCTTCGTTTCAAATTACAAGCATAATTTAATTTACTTTCAACAGGTGTACTTACTGCTTTGAAACCATACATACTAAATTCATTTAAGAATGGAATAAAATAATTCGAAGTGGTCTGTATTCTGTTGAAACTGCCAGACGCGGATAGCGATTTCGATCTTTTTGGATCTCATCTGTCGAAGCTGTCTGCGACGCGCTGATGAGATCCAAAAAGATCGAAATCGCGATCCGCGTTTGGTAGTTTCGACAGAATACAGACCACTTCGAATTATTTTATTCGATTGTGCCTATCACGTTGAGGTTAGCTACGCCGGGATTCGTTTCAGCAAGTACATATCCATACAAATGAACCTTGTTGGAGCATACGTAATCCTAAAATGTAGCATCGTACTACAGATGTCGTTTACCGCGCCATTTGTGGTATTTTCTAAAGCGCGCTGTTGAGCCAGCAGGTAAAAGTTGGTCTGTGTTCTGCCAGAGCTCTCTGCGACGCGCTGATGAGATCCAAAGAGATCGAAATCGCGATCCGCGTTTGGTAGTTTCGACAGAATACTGACCACTTCGAATTATTTTATTCGATTATGGTAACGTGCCTATCACGTTGAGGTTAGCTACGCCGGGATTCGTTTCAGCAAGTAGATATCCATATATTTAAATGGACCTTGTTGGAGCATACGTAATCCTAAAATGTAGCATCGTACTACAGATGGCGTTTACCGCGCCATTTGTGGTATTTTCTAAAACGCGCTGTTAAGACAGCAGGTAAAAGTTGGTCTGTGTTCTGTCGGAGCTGTCTGCGACGCGCTGATGAGATCCAAAAAGATCGAAATCGCGATCCGCGTCTGGCAGTTTCGACAGAATACAGACCACTTCGAATTATTTTATTCGATTATGGTAACGTGCCTAACACGTTGAGGTTAGTTACGCCGGGATTCGTTTCAGCAAGTAGATATCCATATATTTAAATGGACCTTGTTGAAGCATACGTAATCCTGAAATGTAGCATTGTACTACAGATGGCGTTTACCACGCAATTTACTACTTATTCTATAATTACATTTTAATACTATAATGAATATCGATACTGATATAATTATTAGTTCTTTTTTGCGGAAAGGTATTTTACATTAGAATTACTTAGATATAATGAAAGCAATCTTTCATCCATTTGGTGGTCGAAACATTATACGATTTTTAACCATTATTATTTACAAGTACCTTTTATTTACTATATCAGATAGATAAAAGAACTAGAGCGAAATGTAAGTAGAATAATTCAAACATAATTTTAATTTAAACTTTGTAGGATGTGTAATATACCCTCACAAGACATAGAAAAAGACACATTTGTATTCATAGAATTATTTTTATTAATATATACGTTTATGTATATCTACAATAGGCATTAGTGAAGAAATTTAAAGCTTAAACAATTATTGTAGTACCTAATCTACTTTCCTCCTTGAAGTTCAATACTGAAGTACCTATCTATTGTATTTTATGTAGACATTCCGGCGTTCTTGTGCGTATCATTATTAACCCCTTGGTGCCTATGCCTCCACATAGCGCTACATAGAAATATTGCCGCTCTTTACCAATCATGCCATATATGGATGCTTATAACATTTTAAAAGACAAAGTTGGTTTTGGTAGTACAGGCATACTGGTATCTATATATCATCACCATCATAAGGTCATCAGTCCTAAGACTGGTTGGACACACACCTCCACTTATTCCTACCCTGAGCTAATTTTCGCATTTCTCTAAAACCACAACAAAACAGTAATCTAATCTGGGTCTACATTTACTTCTGTTAACTTCTGTTTCTGCCTCTAATATGTCTCTAACTAGACCTTCATGCCTGAGAAGTTGTCCTACCAACCTACCTCACTTATTTCTTATTGACTTCCAGAGAGTCCCTTGTTCCCTTATTTTTTCTAATACCTCTTCATTTTTAACCTTCGCTATACACGGTATCATCATCATTCGCCTGTAACACCATATTTCGAATGTTTTTAACCTTTTCCTTCCCGCCGCACTCTCCGTCCATGTTTCGCTTCCGTACAGCGCCATTCTCCAAACGTACAGCTTTAACAATGTTTTTCGAATTTCTAAATTAACCGTTCGCGATCATAGAAGTGACTTCCTTTATTGAAGGAGACTCGACCCTAAAAAATAACTTTTGGGTGTTTCATTCCCACCAGCCAGTAATGCTGCTTTCAGGAATCGTGGGAATGGGTGGGTGGCGGTTCGGTTGAGAAGGTTGAGACGGACGAAATGAAGACAGAAGAGAATGAAAGATTATCTGTGGAAAATTACTGCCCCAGCATTTGCCTAATTGATCCAAGGAAACCACAGAAAAACTTGGACCAAGGCAGACGGACCCGGAATCGAACCGGCGTCCTCCCGAATGCTAAGCAATGGTCTAGACCTATAGGTCATGCCGCGTGACGATTGACTGAACCTACCTGCTTAAATACAACTTGCGCAGGAGAAGTCGGAAATCCACTTCCAGCAATTCCGTATAAAGGACAATTTTTAGAGAAGCAGACAATGGTAGAAAAGGTATATTTCACAGGTTCACGTTCAACTTACTTTACCTTATCGGTGTTATGCATAGGCTTGCATTAATCGATAAGTATCATGGGTAAATGTCTAGATAACGGCCCCCACCCCCTGTGGGGTATCGAAAGAGTAGGTCTCCCCCACCACTGTACCATAAAAAGTTCGTGGCGGTCTCACCCCCATAAAAAGTTATGGGGGTTAGATGGGGGTTGGGGAAGGGGGGTCGAAAGANAGTGATCCAAGGAAACCACAGAAAAACTTGGACCAAGGCAGACGGACCCGGAATCGAACCGGCGTCCTCCCGAATGCTAAGCAATGGTCTAGACCTATAATTTTTGGTCCCCTATCTTTATATTCGCTCATTCCCTACTTTTTCTTCCCTTGCATACCTGTATTTTTGTTTTACTTTTATTTATTTTCATATAATACTGTTTTGTCAATACCATCTCTATTTTATTTAAAGCTATCTCTAACTCCTCCTTCTTTTGCCCCTGTATATCTATCTCAACAGTTGTACTGTCTTTAATGATGTTGATCGCGTCATCGATGTATAGATTAAAAAGCAGCGGTGACAGTGTGTATCCTTGCCTGACTGCTTTCCTAATATGTATTTTCTTCTCTAAATATAAATATTAAGAGACCAATCAATTGGGTTAACTTTATTTTTCTGGTAAAGTTTGTATAAAAACCCAAAATTTAGAATTAGTAATGTATCAAGGGATTAACCATGGTTTTGATTTAAATGGTTCACTAATATATAAATTGATATAACACTTTCATTGTTAACTAGAAATTACACAAATTTCTTTATTAATAACAGTAATAATTATAGTAGCAATTATCCTAATCTTAACGACTATTGTTGCGATATAAGGACCATAAAACAATATTTATTAGGTCGATTTCGTGGCAGCTGTCGTATTTTATTACTTTCTATTTCCCTTTGTCCAATTTCTTTGGCAATGTAGCCGTAACAAATTTTATCGGAAACTTCTAAGGACTCCTTATCTCCATCAACTCCCCAATATTCCACTTAAAGATCTCTCCCGAGTCTCTCTCTTTCTCCAATATCGCCGTTGTCATTTAGTTTTGCCCTTTACTCGATTACTTTGTCAAATATCTTCCAGTAACGCATCTGAATGAGCTCCTCTATTGTCGAACTGAGACACATTCCAAATTTAAACTTATCAACTGAGTTTACAACTCCCAAGCGATCCTTTATATTTATTTCTATTATAGGTAGGTATTCTCTTCATCATTCTCTCTTTCTTTCTTTATTCGATACAACGTACAACAAATATATTTTAAATTATTTTGAATTATCATTTTTAGTTGAACTTAACCCATCTGAAGACAGTAAAATAAATACACAAAAAGTCATTTAAGCTTTAATCCTACTAGGAAATACACAAAAACTATTACCGTGGTCAAATTATATGTTTGACCTAAAGTTAACTTTATTATTAATATTAAGTTCTTGGCCACCAGTCTGTCGAGTTATTAGCTGTGAATCGCAATGGAATTTATTAATCGAACTAAACCGTACATGCAGATTGTGTGTCAAAATCCATTTAGTTATTATTTAATACTATCAAAACGTATTTCCTTTGAAGAAATCTGTTCTTAAACCCTCCCAGCTCTCAGCCTATGAATGAGATTTGGATAAAAATGACAACAAATTTTCAAGATCATTAGGAGAATGGTTTAAGAGATATGAAATAAATAAATTAATATGCATTTTTCAAAGCGACGTGACAGAGAGAATATTTATATATACTAACTTTTCCCCGCGGCTTTGCTCGCAGAAATTAATATTGTTTCTCCATAAAACCTTTTAACTCCCAATTCACCCTTACATTGTTTTAATTTTATGTAATGTCGTCATCTTAGATTTCAAATACAAATGTAGCAACAACATTTCATTCTTTAGGGTTGATCTTTAAAAATTGCACACGTATTTGCTTAATTTCAACAATGAGCAACTTTCGAGTAAATCCGAGTACAAATAAAATATACCCCATGGAAACGTTCCAACCTCTTTTATTTGATTAATAATATCAAATAGCATATGTACGAAGTTTCAAGTAAATTCAACCACAAATAAAGTATGTCCTAAACAAAAATTGCAACACCTTTTTACCCCTCCCCCCCTTTGGAGGTTGAATTTCCTAAAATATCGAGATAGGTCTTTCAGAAATTAAATGAGAGACCATTAAGGCCAAGTTTCAAGTAAATCTGACCACAAATAATATATGTATGTTCCATTTAAACATTGCAACTTCTCTTCACTACTCCTCCCCCCAATAGAGATTGAATTTTTTAACCAGTTTCAAGTAAATCGGACCAATAACAAACATGCAATCTTTGTAAACCTCTTTCAGCTTCCTAAAGAGGTAGAATTTTGTAAAATGTTGAAATAGTTTTGTATGACTAATTTTATATGAAAAAGTATTAAAGCCAAATTTTAGGTAACTCTAACTGTAAATAAAACACCATATTTAACCATAGACAACATTACGTTTAGGTGTCAGTTGCGTTTTGATATTCCATGTCAGTTGCGTTTGCTTATACCACTTCTTTTTGGAATGAGATAAAAAGTATCCTATGTCCGTCTCCTGGTTCTAAGGTACCTCCCTACCAATTTTCAGCCAAATCGGTTCAGCCGTTCTTGAGTTATAAATAGGGCAACTAAAACGACTTTCTTGTATATATACATATTCAGAAGGATGTAATTAGGAATGTGTTTTTCAACAGAAAAAAAAAATGGTGCATACACACAAATATTCACATGAGAAAACAAGTGAAAAAGGAATATATACAAATGCCTACGAATGTGAACGAATATTCATGTCTGCATTTAATTTATTAGTACCATACTTGAAGATGAATTAACCAAATCGAATCGAAATCGAAAAAGCTTTTACTTGTCATTTATAATGCAAAATATGTTAAGACATGAAGAAGGAAAAGAAGACTAACTACGTACTCTGTCCATTAGAAACTTCTAAAAATATACTTAACCCTGATAAATGATGTATGAGTTTTTTAGTAGTTACGATGTGAATAATTAAATGCAACGGATACAGCATGCCGTCTGTACTGATTAATGTAAATAATTTAACATCCCATCTTAGCAGCTGTACGGAAATATGTTAAATATGAAACTGCTAAACTTACTGGATGAAGCATAGAACATTAAGTGGGTCGCGATTCCGAACTCTTTCGTTCTCATCAGCACATCGCACCACCAGTTTACTACTCGTTTTAAACGGTTACAAATGTGACCTTGAGGAATAATACACGAATATAATGACACATATACTTAAGACATAAACAGTTTAAACGAGAGAAAATATGATTGAATTTGAAATTCGGGCAAAGGGAAGAGACTACCGTTGCAACAGACCTTTGCTTCTCCTTCCGCAATCACAGAAGTTCCGCAGGTATTTTCACATCCGCTTGTGCATCTAGTTCCACATTTTTATAACGGAAGCTTATCGGAACTTTTTGAAAATTTAAATGGAATTTATCCTTGCAAAGATGCATGTTTGGCAGGTACCTGCGTCAGCTTTCAGTGACCCTTCTGTAACATTGTTTATGAAGTATTATCGTATTATTATTATTTGCGTTATAGCCGGCAAAAATTTGTTAATAATAATATTGTCCCTGTCCAGATAACTTTATTATAGTATAAGGTTTAAATCTATTTTCTACTATTTTGTATGTTGATATTTTCCAAATTTTGTTCTGTTTTTGGTGTCCTACTTTAATTTAAAAGCGTCTATAACTTTCGGCTCAGTAATTTTAATAATTTCGTTTCTAAAATTCTAACACAAGTATAGCATTTAATAATTTTGTATAGTGTTTGCTCAGTGGTGTAAATTTTGATATAAAAGTGCAATTTTGTAGCCAAAAAGAAGTACTATTTGGTATTATTTTGTTGAAAATAAATTCAAAATATGTAACCAAATATTCGCGAAAGGAGCGCTCGACTACAGCATTAATGAGTCACCTAAAATTATTACACTTTTATGTATACAAGTGTATACAATTTCTAGGATATGTGTGTGTTAAAAAATCTTTGAAGGAATACGAGGGTGGATTGATAAGTTTCCGGCCTAACCAAGAGATGACGCCACTAGGCCTACCTTGAGGTGACATTCTATAGTACCATCCTTGGATAGCTTGTAGCTATAGTTTCAGCCCGATCTCCTTGCTAGTGTAGGTTTGACAGCACGCTGAACAAGACGCCTCTGTGGTTTTCGTAAAAATGGAAAAGCAGGAAAATCGTGCTGTCATCAAATACTTTTATTTGAAGGGGTTAACGCCGAAGGAAATTAAAAAAGAGATGGACTCAACACTGGGGACATCCTCCCCGTCATATTCAACCGTTAAGCAGTGGGTTTCCGAGTTTAAAAAGGGTCGTGTGAGCACCTCTGATGGGCCTCGCTCAGGACGCCCCGTTGAGGTCACAACTCCAGATATGATCGAAAAAATTCATCAAATAGTGCTGGGAGACCGCAGATTGAAAGTGCGTGAGATAGCTGAGACCTGTAAGATGTCATATGAACGTGTGCAACATATTTTGCACCAACATTTGCATATGGAAAAGCTCTGTGCAAGATGGGTGCCGCGTTTGCTAACAGTCGACCAAAAATTGATTCGAAAAAACATTTCTACCGCAAATTTGTCATTGTATAAGCGTAATCCAAGCGAATTTTTGCGTCGATTCGTAACCGTTGACGAAACGTGGGTCCACCACTACACTCCTGAAACCAAAGAACAGTCTAAACAGTGGATTGGACCAGGGGAACCAACTCCAAAGAAGGCAAAAACAATTTTTTCGGCGAACAAGGTTATGGCTACTGTTTTTTGGGATGCAAGAGGTATTATATACATTGATTACCTTGCAAAGGGTAATACTATCACTGGTCAATACTACGCAGACTTATTGCAACGTTTGAGCCACGAGGTGAAAATTAAACGACCTCATCTGGCGAAGAAAAAAATCTTGTTTCATCACGATAACGCACCAGCGCACACGTCAATCGTTGCGACGGCTAAAATCAACGATCTAAAGTTTGAATTGATGCCGCACCCTCCTTACTCTCCAGACCTAGCCCCGAGTGACTATTTTCTGTTCCCTAATCTCAAAAAATGGCTTGGCGGTAAGAGATTTGCGGACAATGAAGAAGTAATCGAAGCTGTAAATGGTTATTTTGAGGAGCTTGACGAATCAGTCTATAGAGATGGCATTAATAGACTGGAACACCGCTATGAGAAATGTATCAGCCTTGGAGGAGATTATGTTGAGAAATAAAAAAAAAAATTTTAAAAACCTTGTTTTTCTTGGTCAGGCCGGAAACTTATCAATCCACCCTCGTATTTTGTACATTTCCTAAATAGCCTCGGAATTGTATTTTTACAAAGGCGAGCTGAAAAGTTCGTAGACTGACCCATATATGGCTCTACTAGTATCAAATCCATATAATTTTTAGTTAGCCCTATCCTTCAAAAGACACGTGTATAAATTTGACAGCTGTTGGACTATTAGTATCTGAGTTATACCATTTTTAGTGAAAGAACTTTTGTCGTTTGAAACAGAAAGTGCCGTTTCATCAAGACAATGCACCGTGTCACAAATCAATGAAATCGATGGCCAAATTCCATGAATTGGGCTTCGAATTGCTTCCGCATACAACGTACTCTCCAGATCTGGCTCCCAGCGACTTTTTTCTGTTCTCAGACCTCAAGAGGATGCTCGCTGGGCAGAAATTCGCGCCAATGAAAAGGTAATCGCCGAAACTGAAGCCTATTTTGAGGCTGACGACAAATCGTATTATAAAAATGGTATCGAAAAATTGTATGACCGCTATAATCGTTGTATCGCCCTCGAAGGGAACTACATTGAATAATAAAATAAAATTCTATCAAAAAAAGGAATTTTTTCTATGCTAGCCTACAAACTTTTCAGCCCGCCTGTTACATTTCATACTTTTCCGGTAACATATACAAAAATAATGCGTTACCAAGACAAGATTTGAATACTCATTCTTGCAGCAGACTAAATCTAATACTTGATAAATTAGATTCGGTTTAGGACAGTTATTACAGCTGTTAGCTTCTAATTGTACAAGCATACCTTAGATTCATAGTAATTATTGCACCGGAGTGTAATTAGTGCAACTTGGATGCTTGGTACCTCCTAATTAGAATACTGATATTAGCTATACGTAAAACAGTTGTAACGCGAATCGCAGTTGGCAGACGCCATGCTGCGTTATTGTATTACACGCGAAGTTGTACCTCATGCCTATGTATGTATGTAAAAGTCTGAATGTAATTAATTCTACGCTAATGTCGATAATTCCCGGTTATGTTTATTTTGCGAGCTTTCATTTGTAAAAGCTTCGTTATTGGAAACAATAGAAACCACGCAACCTCGCTCTGTCGCACCCAAAATTCATTATTCATACGGACTCTAAATTGTACATTACACGAGGCTGTATTCTATTGTCAAACTCGATCGTGCGTTTGTAGCGAAAAACAATTGATGATTTGGTTCAGCCCCAAACAATCGACCATCAAAAAGGTTTTGTTGCCGATATGTAAAATTCAACTATTTATTATGTATAAGTGCACACCCAAACACATTAACGAATTTCCTATGCAGTTTTGGCAGTTGGTAGAAACTACATATGTAGATATTTGCAGGTTTTACGGCGAGATTAACAACTCTAATTTTAAACAAGCTATCATTTTTGTAAGGTTTCAGCGAACTTAAAAAAAGTTAATACCATTTTGCAAAAATCGCTAGCTCACACCAGAACATATTATAGGTAAATAAAAGAGTAATTTTAAACTCGTTTTTCCTGTTGGTATATAACATATAATACCTATTTTATGTTTACATACTTAGAAGTTACCCAATTATCTATCGGCAGATGCAAGAACGATTATTTTTAAGTATACAAGGAGTTGGAGATAGCCTTAAATAAACTAGAAGCGGTATTGACAGAAGAGTACGGAATTAAAATAAATAAAAATTAAAAATATATATTGGCATGGAAGGGAGGTAACAGTATTATAAGAGCTAATGTAAAAAGAGACGGAAAATTATAAGAATTGCCCATTTCCGATCTCCAGTACCGAATTATTGCATTCTGTAATTAATGTGATGCTTCATGCGTAGATCAGAGTAGTAGTAAAATGCATTTCAGAAAACATTTACTTCTTCACTAAGAAAGAAAAAAAGACGGGTTTTGTAGCCCTGCCCGACGTAGATCTATACTCAAGTTTTAGGGAAATCTAGAGATCGGCTCAGGATAGGAAGAAATGACGCCGTGAATCCAGCCAGTAATCGAACGATTCTACAATTTTAATATGATATGATCAATACACACGTAAGTGATGTATTTACACAATGATTCTTATTTATCATTTAACCTTCAAGAAATATTCATCATTAGTAAAGTTGTAGTATGCAGTGTAGTCATCATCATAATGTAGTTAGTCCTAATAATGGTTGGACACTCACCTCCACACTTTCCTATTCAGCGCTAATTTTCGCATTTCCCTAAAGCTAGAGTAACCCACATCCTTAACTATTTGCGAACAGTAATCTAATCTGGGCCTACCACTACCCCTCCTAACTCCCGTTTCTGCCTCTTATATGTATCTGACTAGATCTTCATACCTGAGAAGGTGTCCTACCAACCGATCCAGCCTATTTCTTATTGACTTTCATAGAGTCCTCTGTTCTCCTATTCTTTCTAATACCTCTTCATTTCTAACCTTCTCTATCCACGTTATTCTCATCATCCGCCTATAACATCACATTTCGAACGCTTCTAACCTTTTCTTTTCCGACGCGCCCACCGTCCATGTTTCGCCCCGTACAGCGCCGTGCTCCAATGATACACCTTTAGCAATGTTTTCCGAATTTCTAAACCAATCGTTCGCGAGCATAGAAGTGACTTCTTTTTATGGAAGACTAAGCTATCCTTTAATTTATATCTCTGCAACTCCTTCCCTCCTGACTTATCTGACTTCCTAAATACCTAAAATCAGATACTTCTAATTTTTCGTCTCCTATCTTTATATTCGCTCTTTCCCTACTCTTTTTCTTCTCTTGCATCCTAGTATTTTTGTTTTACTTTTATTTATTTTCATTCAGTACTTTGTTTTGTCAATACCGCTTTCATTTTATTTAAAGGTATATCTAACTCCCCCTTGCAAGATGCTAATACTGCTATATCATCCGCAAATCTAAGCATATTAATCTTTTGCACCTGTATATCTATCCCTACAGTTGTACTGTCTTTAATGATTTTGATCGCATCATTGATGTATAAATTAAACAGTAGCGGTGACAGTGCGGTACTCCTGTACGTTGCAGCCATATGTCTTTTATAACGGCCTGTTGCTGTTTATACAAACTAAGTATCACTCTTCTATCTCTATAACTCATCCCTACATTTTTAAGTATATTTAGCATCTTCTCCCATTTAATATTGTCAAAAGCTTTTTGTAAATCTACAAATCCTATGTACGCACTCTTTCCTTTTTCTGTCGTTTTCTCTATTGTTACCTGTAAAGCTAGAATGACCTCCCGCATTCCTCTATTTCTTCTACACCCAAATTGATCTTCTCCTAATAGTTCTTCATGTCTTTTTTCCATCCTCCTCTGTACAATTCTACAATAGTTAAAATTTTTGACATAGGGGAAATTAAGCTAATTGCTCTAAAATACAGTTTCCATAATTTTATTTTCTGATGACTGAAAGTTTGACTTTATTAATTGTTATCGTTTAGCACAAATGTACCTATTGTTACATTATTATTTATTTCCTAAACCAACACCAACGCATCGTTTGAATTTTTCGGGTTCAGTTATACACTATTGAATAGTTTTTAGTATAGATATGCAACAATTGCCTTAAAGAGGTTTTATAACAGAATATGGTAATTTGGCTTTTAAAGATGATAATAACCACAAAGCGCCCCTTTTGTTAGGGGGTGCATTTTTGAGTAGTAAAAAAAGGAACCCCCTTCAGTTTCCTTTAAATAATTGAAAGACGAAGCAATTTCTGAGATTTTTACAAGAGTACGTTTTTACTTACTTAATTTTCTTTTGACCATTTAAGTATCAAATTTAGTTAAAAAACGAAGAATAAAATGTGCTTTTTCCTGGGCTATTTTTCCTTGAACATTTATATAATATCTAAATTGCTTAAAAAAAGAGTTGTAGATGATTTAATGAAAAACTAAAAGACGATTATTTGAAATATTCAACTTCGTTTTTTATGTTCGATACTGAAAATGGAAAAGGGATACCTTTTTTAAGATTGGTAAAAAATACAGCCCTTAAAAAAGGGACACCCTGCGATTTGTGATCTTTAGATATTCAATCATAAAACGCGCTAGAGTCAGAATTAACGATTCGCTTTTTGCAGATATTGTCGCATGTAAAAACTTCAATTTGTACAGCATAACAGTATAAATAGTATACTAAATTTATATAAATCATATATTTTATTTTATTTGCAGTTTTGTAATATTCAGATAAAATTGTTTATGTTTTATGTAGATTCAAAAAGCTCACATTATTGCTCCTGGTAGAATCAAATTTAAAATGCAACCCGTGTAGGCATCTATATATTTCAATTATTGAAAGTGAATATAGAAGCGAAATTTTAATAAACCGTTATTAATTAACAGAGTATTCTAAATCAATCACCAGTAATTGAGCGCACGGGAAATCTTTTAGTGTGTACCCATTATTAATTACCGAATTATACATACAGCATAAGTAATTAAAAGGAGTGACTTTAATTATTGATTAGGTATACGCTATATACCTTTTACAAAACACGTTTTTATTGATCATTTAAACTTAGAAAATACAATACTGACTGCAACTATACAAGAAATATTGATAACTAGCCGTAACCAGCCTGCATCAGACCAAATTTTTTAAAATGCAGATATATGTATTTCATTAATTATATCAATGAGCACTTAGTTTCAAGTGAATCTGACCATAAACAAAAGTGTTTTTGTACAAATTTTGCCACCCGCCCCTTAGGGAACTTTGAAATATCCTACCTTATCTATTCAAGGGTTTAGCCTTGATGTCAGTGAATCAGGACTTTTTTTGTACATATATATAGGGTCAATTGAAAAGTCCCCGGCCTGACACATAGATGGCGGCACCAGAACTAAATCCATATGATTTTCAGTTAGTCCTAACCTTCAAAAGACGCGTCTATAAATTTGACGGCTGTCGGATCATTAGTTTGTGAATTATAGCATTTTTAGTGAAGCAACTTTTGTTATTGTGAAAAAAATGGATAAAAAGGAATTTCGCGTGTTGATAAAATATTGCTTTTTGAAGGGAAAAAATACAGTTGAAGCAAAAACTTGGCTTGATAACGAATTTCCGGACACTGCCCCAGGAAAATCAACCATCAAGGATTGGTATGCTAAGTTTAGACGTGGTGAAATGAGCACCGAAGACGGTGAACGCAGTGGACGCCCAAAAGAGGCTGTTACGGACGAAAACATTAAAAAAATCCACAAAATGATTTTGAATGACCGTAAATTGAAATTGAATGAAATAGCAGACACTCTACAGATATCAACGGAACGTATACATCACATCATTCACGAATATTTGGGTATGAGAAAGCTCTGTGCAAAGTGGGTGCCGCGCGAGCTCACTTTTGACCAAAAACAACGACGAGTTGATGATTCAGAGCAGTGTTTGAAGATGATCACGCGTAATAAACCCGAGTTTTTGCGTCGATATGTGACAATGGATGAAACATGGCTCCATCATTTCACTCCGAAGTCCAATCGACAGTCATCGGAGTGGACTGCACACGATGAACCCGCTCCAAAGCGTGCAAAAACGCAACAGTCGGCTGGCAAGGTTATGGCGTCTGTATTTTGGGATGCGCGTGGAATAATTTTCATTGACTACCTTGAAAAAGGAAGGACCATCAACAGCGACTATTACATAGCGTTATTGGACCGTTTGAAGGACGAAATCGCCGAGAAACGACCGCATTTGCAGAAAAAGAAAGTCCTGCTTCACCAAGACAATGCACCGTCTCACAAGTCAGTGAAAACGATGGCAAAAATTCATGAATTGGGCTTCGAATTGCTTCCGCATCCACCGTATTCTCCAGATCTGGCCCCCAGCGACTACTTCCTGTTCTCAGATCTCAAAAGAATGCTCGTTGGGAAAAAATTTTCGTCGAATGAAGAGGTGATCGCCGAAACTGAGGCCTATTTTGAAGCAAAGGACAAATCGTACTACAAAAATGGTATCGAAAAGTTGGAGGATCGCTATAATCAGTGTATCACCCTTGAAGGGAATTATGTTGAATAAAAAAAACGAATTTTGCAAAAAAAATGTGTTTTACTATTTTAGGCCGGGGACTTTTCAATTGACCTGTTACATATAGAAGGGCAAAAGATTAGTATGCTTAGATTTGCAGATGATATACAGTATTAGCATCTAGCAAGGAGGAGTTAGAGATAGGTTTCCAGAAAGATTGTTAGAGGTGTTATATTTGAAGCGCGGTAAGGTTAAAAATGGAGAGATATGAAAAAGAATAGGAGAACAGAAGACTCTATGGAAGTCAATAAAACATAGGCGAGATAGGTTGGTAGGACACCTTCTCAGGCATGAAGGTCTAGTCAGAGACGTATTAGAGGCAGAAACGGAAATTAGGAGGTAGACCTAGTTTAAATTACTGTTAGCAAATAGTAAAAGATGTAGAATGTTCTAGTTTTAGGGAAATGCGAAGATTAGTTCAGGATAGGAAGGAGTGGAGGTGCGTGGCCAACCAGTATTAGGACTGACGACCTTATGATGATGGATGATGATAATGAGACACTTGTTTAAGTATTATCAAAACATTAACTTTGAGTTTCATAACTTGTGCAAACCTTTGCTTCGTTTCTACCTAAATGGTATTGTTCTCTCACTTTGTGTCTACCTAGAAATCCACTTTCCCTGCATCTGCATGCACTCGTAGTTGGTTTATCTATAAACTCGTGTCTTCACCTTTATATTTAATACTTTTCCATCTAGACTTTTAGAATATTCATACTATTTACTAACAATATTGTAATGTAAATATCCTGAATGTTACTTCCTATAACTCAGTCAAACTTCTGGTATAAACTCTCAAACTCCCTGACGCCTATTATCCCGACTAACCTCCCCATTGCATTATAAAAAGTACGAATGTAATGTTATCTACGTGTATTTAGTAAGCGTCAGAAGACTACTTTATTTTCCTGTATTGACAACTGTGAATATTTAATTAAGAATAAATGTCGCTAACAGAAAGATATAAATCTTAGGGTGAAAAAAAGTCTTACTATGACTACACTACACAGTAGAGAGAAATAAACAAATTATTTATAAATTTCGTCGTGTATACTTTAAATAATTTAGTAAATGTGCACATTTACTAGTGACCGCAAAGTGAACCTATAATTGAACGTTTTACAATGAAGCGTATGCATTTTAATATTTTTATATGCTTATTCCTATGAACTAAGTACTTGAAAGTTTTACAATAGTATATATGTGCGATGTTTTCGTGTTATTCTGGGATAAAAAGAGACATTCCAATTAATCCAATCCGTAAGTTTCGTAAACATTGCGGCAGAGCCGCTTAATTTTTATCGTTCGTGTTTACATTGTCTGTTAGACAATCAGCTAAATGAATTTCCTCATTTCCATCAGTCGCTCTAAGTAAGACAAACACGAAAGATTCTCCAGAACCCGTCGACCATCCGTCCGCTTCCTTATTCTATCCATATTCGTTTGCCGGTTAAGTTTGCAATTTAAATTAATTTTACTCGACTCCAAGCACCATGATACGCCGGGCTGCATCGATGCAGTTCGGTTCATACAACTATACAAGTGTACCGTGATCGACACGAGTTTTGATTTAAAATTAAAATTGCTGGAAATATGTGGCACGACCACTAATTTTTAGTTTTAAAAGTGAAGCTTAATTTTTTTGTAATTAATGGTAGAAGGCTTTACTTGTTGAAACTCAATAATCAATTCAAGGAAACGAAAGTAGAGAAAGTAATACGTTAATCAAATTTATAAAACATTATATAAAGGTAAAACTGATAAAGGATCAAAATCTGGAGTTTATTAATTGGAATATGGGGACTGTAATCAAGTCTATGTGGGACAAATTAAGAGATGCTTCAATCAAAGGATTACAGAACAGATCAGGAGCTATAGATAGTAATGGGAAAGTTGATTCTACATATGCAGAACATTTATTAAAGGACTTACACTTACACTTTTAATTATAATTTTAATTTTATTTATAATTTTAAAAGGATTACCAAAAAGCCATAAATCAAACCTAGCTGAAAGTCTTTATATCACTACGTAGTCGCTTCCCGTGTCTGTCCCTGTGTATGTTTTGATCTTTAAAACTACGAAACGGATTTTAATGCGTTTTTTTTAATAGATAGAGTAATTCAAGAGGAAGGTTTATATGTATAATACATGCATAATATAGTAGAGAAACACTGATAATTTTAGAGGTTTGTAATGTGATGT